>NC_061107.1:100037382-100124882 GCF_015104395.2 Macrobrachium nipponense
GTTCTAAGTATTTCTAGACTTATGAAATGAGGTATCCCTGGAGAATTACTGTTCACATGAGGTAATATGCGCAGAGAACAGTTAGGAATCAAATGAACATTCAGATACACTGGACATATGAGCGCGCGGGAGCAATTGAGACATAGGGAGAGGTGATATGACTTGCAACCATGGCCTAACCAGACCAATCAGGACTACTGTGGCATATGAAGTCTCAGTGACACCTTATGCATGTAATGTGAATATTGGGTCACGACTGTTTCAGGCACTTTTGTATTTTCTTTGTTCATTAGCTTTAGTCATGAATGGTAGAGAAATTCCTCTTACTGTAATGTTTTGACAGATTTCTCATTGAGAGAAAGTTTTCCATTTCCCTGATATTTCTGAAATCATAAAAATTACATCTACTGTAATGTCTCTGATTGCCTTAACTTTGCTTCTTAGAGTCTTCCTGTTCACATTGTAGACATGGCTTCCTCCGATTAAAAGCCAAGATTTTGCGAAGATTTACCATATTTGATGTTTACCAATTGTATTAGTGAACAATCTTTAAAAAAAAATAATGAAAAGACTCAAGAAAGAAGTAAATTAGCAAGTATCGGTCAAGCAAGGCTAAGCCACCTCTCTTCAAGTATTGCGGGAGGTGAACAAGTCGAAAAGTAATGATGACTTTTCCGTTGCCAAATCTAGTAAACGTTTCATGTGAGGCAGTAATTCTGCCTCACATGCAATTTTATGAAATTTTACATTTCGTCTCCCTCTTATATCTGATATTACAGACAATTATTGTATTTTCCTAGTTCATATATCTATTTCCCAAGGGGTTACAAAATATATATTCCTGGTAATGAGGTCGAGGTTTCATTTGTGTGGGCGTTAATATTTTATCTCAGCGTGTCAACCTAATAAAAAATCATGCTAATGTCTGACTGTGTTGCCAGATCTGGTGGCCACTAGCCCTAATGAGAAATCGCTGTGATGGCCTGATGTGGCAACCAATTTAATAAGCTTTTTATGTTATTTAGGCGAGAGATTAAAGCATTCGCTTGTGGGTATTCAGGAAGTGTTTCAGCAAGTCGGACTGAATGACTGGATGATATCATTGGTGCTATTCTAGAGTATAAAACGGCTTTTTAAGTGGTTGCCGCTACATTTTCTTTAAACACTGCTAACTTTGAACGGGAGCCTACCTTAAATGACCATCTGTCGAAAAGCTTTGAGGGCATCATGGTTATCATGATTACATCTGTCTGAAGTATAGAGGAAGTCAGCTTTATAAAGTAAAAGAAAAAAAGAATAATCGTATGCTGTAGATGGTATCTGATCACTGAAGACAGAACGAACTGCAACAACTAATAGAAGATAGCAGGGGTTTACGACAAAGAAGTGGGCTGGGTTCCACCTTCAACAGTCCCCTCTAACTATAGCGGGGTGTTGGAGAATTTATCTAAAACGTTCCTAACTACACTAAAGAGTATGTATTTCTTGAAAGCACCATGTCTGTTCGAGAATACTTGGAGAAAGGGTGATGCAAGATAATACACATTTAAGTAAGGTACTCAAGGAATTGAACTCAGTAGAAGTGGTCTCTTTAGCTTGATTTCTCTCTTTATTATTCTGGTTAAAAGGATTGTTCACGATGTGGTAAAAACGAATAATTTAGAGTGAATTGGAATCGTTTGACTAACAGGTGGAATCTGATGACTGGAGAAAAGATCTTCCTATTTTTAAAAATTTACAAGCGCCGAGACGTCGTAAATTTTGGAGGGTTCGTTGTACAATCACACACACACATGCACACACACACACACACACACACACACACACACACACACACACACCACACACACACACACACAACTCTGTTACCATCCTGATGCCCCCGAGACGGATTTTGAATAATGTGATGATTAAGCAATATTTTTTGTAAACTGCCATTGGCGAAATGGCGGAAACCCACACAAAGCAGTCTTTATGACAGTGTAAGTTAGTGAATTATCAACGAAGGAACCAGGAAGTGAAAATGAAGTGCAAATGTTGAGTGCTCACCTAAATGAATGATAAATCTCAAGTGCTTTAAGCATTATCATTTTATAATCAGCTAAAAAAGTAAGATCTAATGTATATCGTTTGATATTTTTTATGAATTTGGAAAGTGCGTAAATTTTTTTACAAAGAATGAACGAAGTAGAAATCTTAGTATTTCCTAACATACTGAAAAAAGATACACCACTATCAGCAGTAACAACCACTTCTACTTGTTTTACTTCTATTACCAATATCATGTGGCGTGGGAGATCGTGTAATAAGAATTTAATAGCTTACCAGCTATTCAGGAAAAGAAAACGAAAATTTGGTAACAAAAGAAAACGATATTTATATGGTACACTGATATTTTTGGTTAGCCTAGCGCCCTAGAGTCTAGAATAGAAAAAAAAAAAAAAGATTAAATAAACGGAAAGAAACTTTACGGTACAGTCTAGGGCCTAGACTGTACCGTAAAGTATAATTTTCGTTTATTTCTTATTCTTTTATGTTTTTATACAATTGAACGTAAAATATGGCAATTTTCCCGTAGTGACTAAGGGAATACACGATAATTACTCTTACAGCGAGCAAATGTAGTGAATATAGGCAAACTAGACAGTAATTGCACAATCCGTTCCCGCTGTTAATTCCCATTATAAATTAATTTCGATCTTTTTATAAATATAGTCTGAAAACCGTTATGAACAGTCATCAGACTATAAACACAAAAGAACCATAAAAGGAAATTAGCCTGAAAAGAGAGAAGATTTGCAGAAAAATGTGACAGATGCATCATACTTAGATATGAGGGAACAGAAAACAAAAACTTTAACGTCAGGAGACGTCAGAAGAAAGCCAGAATGAATTTGCTTCTCTCTTAAACAATCGGAGATCAGAAAACTCACAAATGTTCAAGACAGGCATTTCGACATTTTAGTTGTATAGCAAAAAAAAAAAAAAAAAAAAAAAAAAAAAAAAAAAAAAAAAAAAAAAATCTCGGCAAAACGTATAGCATTAAACTGGTGCTAGAAAACATCATACTGTTTGTGGCGACAGACTATAGGCTACTTCGTTTTGTGAGCAAAAACAGCTAGTTCAAGTGATTAAGCGGAGTGCTGAGGTTGTTTGACTGTAGTACATTCTATGCAGCAAACATAATGAAATTAGTCTTCTATATCACAAGACAACATTAAGAGCTGACAAAATATACTTGGGATGGAATACGAAATTTAGGCCAACGTCCAAGCACTGGGATCTGTATAGTTTATTCAGCGCTGGAAGGAAAATTGAGACTAAGAAAGTTTTAAAAGTGTAACACGAGGAAAACCTTGCAGTTCCCCCCCACCCCCCCCCATCCCCCCCCCCCAAAAAAAAAAAAAAAAAAAAATCGGGGGTAGTGAGGAAAACATACAGAGGAAAGATAGTATGAACAGAGATACAGTAAAAGGAATGAAAGGGGTTGCAGCTAGGGGTCGAAGGGATGCTGCAAACAACGTTGAGTAATACCTACAGAGAACCGACTGAGGTGCACTAAAGGCGCCAAATTGATTTTGGGGGGACAAAATCAACTTGTCTGATGGTAAACGCCGTCCACACATATATAATATATACGTATGTGTGTGTATGTATAATATGAAAATTGGTGCCCAACCCACCGAGGACATTTTTCTGTGTCCGCTAGTACACACGAACACACACACACGAGCATCAAAATTGAAGCTAAGTAAGTTAGCTATTTCCGTCGGTACTCATATCCATGTGATATAAGTTGTACAATGAGTCTGAGTATAGAGCAGATTTACCAAGGTCATATGAACATAAAAATAAATTAACCATATAGGTTGCGTCTTTGATAACCTCAACTACGGCCATGGCAAAAAAAAAAAAAAAAAAAAAAAAAAAAAAGGGGGCTGGTGCTATACCAATATCCACCTCGAGAATTTGCGACCCGGTTACATCAAGTCTCCTGATTCTGTGAAAACCACAAACCTTTGTGCTGGCTGCATCACAATTACTCAGATATACCAAAATTATCCATATTAACAAAATGGTAAAAAGAGTATTTTTTCGATGAAAATGAAAACTATCAGTTTAAATGCCCAACGATGTTTTATTCCCAACGACTACTGAGGGACCAAGTCGAAAAGTGCATGTTACTCCTGCAACCGTTAAGGGAAGAGTGTTTGTAGTGTGCGTTTTTCCTGCACGGGAAATCTGCCTCAAAAATCACGTTAGGATGTCCTCAATCGAGCGGTTTATCCCTGTGCGGAAATACCAAATCCATTATTGTTATAATTAAGATTATTACCATCATTATTATTCTTGAAATTTTATTATTTTTATAATAGATTTTCCGCCATTCTTATATATGTGTGTATTACTTGAAAAGGCCAATACCCTTATAATTTTTGAGCTCTGTGATAATGTGGCATTTTGTCAAAATGTTACTAACGTTTTATATTACTTATTCCTTTCTTTTGGGACCTATTTTATGGATTTCATTGATGTTGAAACACAAGTGTAATTTTCATTTGTGTTCGATCTTTAGTTATTCTAGTTCATTTTATGTTTATACTGAACGTGTAGGTAACGCAGCGTTCACCCTATTTCCTAAGTCAGTAATTTTGAAGTATATTTTTTTATATAAGTTAATCTGATAGCCATATATGCGGCTAATCCAAATTAACAACTAGGACTGAACTCCGAAAATCCACCGGTTAGTACTTGTAAATTTTACACACACATACTGCACAGTCACATAGCTATGACGCCCGTTCAGAAATTGGAGGCACGCTGGCAATGTACGAATTATTTATAGATAATATTGATAGTATCATCTTAAGTATTCATTGACGTTCTGAATTTTTTTTCCAATGAATCCATATACAACAATAAAAAGTTGTGACTGATTATAAAGAAGGTTTTTGGAGATTTTTGACCAAATAAAAAGTTTGACCATACGGTTTTCTTGTCCACATATTAAATAAACAAGTGTTTATTTGCTATGTTGTAGCACTTCTGCTACAACAATAACTACTACTGCTGATAGGATTACTGTTAATCTTATTATCTATATTAGAAAGACGGTAAAAGGAACAAACAACTGCTTTCTGAATTATGTCATTACTGCAACCTAAAAGTTTAGAGTAGCATCTGATTAAAAGAAAACGAAAATTTTAGTGTAAAAGAAAACGTTTCCCAGAGACGAAGCCTAATATTTCAGGGTAACCTATTGTGTAAAGATCTTGGTGATTTCCTTCATACGAACGCGTTATTAAATTGTTATATCCAACTTGATCTACTAATTTTTCTTCATATTTCTGCACAATGTCTATGAATATATCTTTTAGATGCCTAGAAAATTTAGAAAATATACTTACAATTGTTTGAACTTGAGTTTGTAAAGGATCTTATTAATCTTTGAACCCAGCAGGGTATAACATGATCTCTGTTATACTGACGCCTTGAGAGTTAGACGTAGACTCTAGGGTTAAGGGCCATTGTTTTGGGGTAAGACTTATTAGATTCTGTCAGGTGGGTCTACTAACATAATTAGGGTGAGTAGTCTTAATATGCTGGTGCTATCCAGTTTTGAGAGAGTAGTGGATGATCATTTGGTAGCCAATTTTTACTATAAGTGTCCTCGCCTGATAAATAGTTTTGGTGAAGTGTATGACGTCTTTTTAAGAGTTTAAGGTAGTATTTTTAATTTAGATTTTTTTTGTAGTGCTTTTAATGATGAATAGATAACCAGAAGTATTTTGCTAATCTTGGACCTATCAACGACAGTGTGGTCCACTTAAAGACCACCGGCATAAGACATAAATAACTGTCTTGATAATGATAATCTGAAGCTCGTTAACTGTAAATAGCAAAGAGGTCGTGGATAAAGCTCTGTACTAAAGAGGAGTCCTGTAAAATGGGACTGAAAGACGACCAGCTCTATCAAATAGTGAAAAAAAAGAGGTCACTGACAAAAATGACAAAGTAACAGTTCCACATAAAATTAGGATTACTTCAGAGGCAGATTGGGAAATTCGGTTAAAATTTTGGGACAGGTTGGGAAAATCAGGATAGACTTAAATTTAAATAATGGTAATCCGGTTGCCTGGGTCCCTTTTATCAACACTGCATAGGCTTTATGAGTCATTAGTGATCTCCCAAACTTAAATACCTGCAACTTCAACTGTAATTATTATGCGATAGAGATTTCCAAGGGGAATAGCTGTTTATCGAGAAGGTGAATGATGCCCAAAGAAATAAATTTTTTTTCGTCAGAGGACTCACAATGTCTCAGATTGGTTAAAAGATTTAAGATTCAATAAGAGGTGAAGGCTACAGCATTTCAATTATTGTAACTATTGACCCAAGAAAATGAGTTAACCTGAGTGTGGGAACATATCTTGTTGTGGTGAGAATAATGTTCTTATTCATGCCCAGGCTAAAGACTCAGTTAAATGTGAACCGTCATATGATTATCAGTTAAGGGAGGTGAAGGATATGAGATAAAGACCTCTGTGACTTTACAGAAGACGTAATCCTATTTAGGAGTCCTGCAAAATATTTGGAAGGTACATAGGGTTCTAAGTAAGTACGGCGTCGCGTGGAAGAGTCGACAGAATGACAAAGGCTGTATCTTTTATTAATATTATTGTTATTATTATCATTATTATTTTTTTGTCTATCATAGTCCTCCAATTCGACTGGGTGGTATTTATAGTGTGGGGTTCCGGGTTGCATCCTGCCTCCTTAGGAGTCCATCACTTTTCTTACTGTACATTAGTGTGGGCCATTGGCCCGTCTACGTGAGACATTATATCCGCGAATCCTCAAATTTCTCACAGAACTTTATTCCTCTCACAAAAAATTCAAAATTCACACAGCTCAGGGAGATCCCAAGAGGTTCCACAGTTCTTTTTTGATTAATCTCAGTTCACTCAAAATTCGCAGTAATGTTACAGACAAGATACATAGACCAATTGGTACAACAGTTTACAGTCTCTATATAAAAAATAGCAATAGACTCTGAAAAAGGGAGGGCATAAATACGACACAGCACAGGGTGTGGGTGAAAAGGAACAGGGGATGGGAAAATTTCAAAGGCATCATCTCAACAAAGGGGAAAACAATATTCGTTTTACGACAAAACACAATTTACTTGATTAAACACACACTACAATTGTCATATAAGGAATGTTTAGCAATATTTAGTAATGAAATACGTAATTTTTCAAATATATACCCAATGTAAACAAATAGGGAGCGTTCTTTTGGACGCTACAACGTACATTTCAACAAAACGTAAACACAAATCGGGAGCATTCTCTTGGACAACAAACATACATTTAACATCCTCCCCACCATAGGAGAGTCAACACTCCTATCATCTTAACAACCTCCACTACATTCTCAAAAACCTCAAATTTACAAGTCAAGTTTAACAGGTACCTTAATAGACCTCCCCTTTTGGGTTTTACCTACAGTAGACTCAGTGGGTGATTCAACTGGGTCCAAAAGATCCTCTACAATGGGATTGTCCTTTATTTCATCAGGGGAATTACAAACACTCTCCTCACTAATATCAGATATTTCTAAATTGTATAGGTTTTGAACAGGTCTAATTACAAATCCACGGTTAGTCTTAACCTTGGCACCTCTCACCATTCCATCCTTTCCAGGGTACAACTCAGTGATAACTCCAAGTGGCCACATCAGCCTATGCACTCTTCTTTTGCTATTACAACAGAACCCCTTGTTAAGTTACAATTAGCTTTGAATCCCTCTACCATGCAAGGCAGGTTTCTAAGGTACTCGGATTGCCAGATATTCCAGAATTTCTCCAACTGACTCAGACGCACAGCCTCTCTTACACACCAATCTTTCGAGGTCACACCTGAGGCAGAGTCATCAGCCAGTTGCACCTGAAAACCTGCTGAACGACCAATAAGATGAGATGGGGTGAGGGGATTAGCGACATCAGGTTCTTCACCTACAAATGTCAAGGGTCTAGAATAGATACATGCCTCCACCTCATGGAGAGTGGTTTCTAATTCACTCCTAGACAATGTCTTACTGCCCAATGTCTTTCTCAATACAATCTTTACTGATCTAATGAGGCGTTCCCACCAAACTCCCCACCAAGGGGCATTACGTATAATAAACTTCCATAGGGGTGCTGTGGGGCAATAATGTTGTTTCAATAGGTTGGAGGTACCCAGAAAGGTTTTAGCATTGTCAGAGTAGAACACAGAAGGGACACCACGTCTAGCTGTAAACCGCCGAATTGCCAAATTGCAATCAGTAACTGAAAGAGACTTGGTAAGCTCAAGGGTGGACAGCTCTGACAACAGCACAAGCTGAGAACAGGGCTTGGGTTCACATCGACGACAAGCAACACATTCTCTGCAAACCCTCTTAGCAATCTGATGAAGACGAATTATCCAATAATTGTTTTGCAGAGTGGAAACAAGCACAGCAACACCAGCATGTTTAAGCAATCTATGCTGGAAACGAACCAACAGCAAAGCAACGTGAGTGCCAGGGACAATGATAAGGTGCTTACTCTCAAAATTCAAATCTGCATTCTCTAAGCCCCCGTTATTCTTAGTAGTCTCTCCTCACCTAGATAAGGATCGAATTTGACCAAGGGTGACCCCTTAGGAAGCGGTTGAGACCTACCCAGAGCATTTATTTCTCTAGCAAAGGCATCTCTTTGAGCATAGTAAAGCAGTTTTACCTTGCCTTTCATTAATTCTTCATAAGTCAAGGGGTCACCAGCTTTAAGGGATGAAGTTCTACAATTACCAACAAATCTTAACACCCAACCTACTACATTGAGTGCCTTCGGAATGGAGCTCCACCGGGAGAACTCAAACAAAGGCTGATCTGACTCAACAGCAACGCAAACAAAGTCGGTTTCACCTTGCTCTTCTGGGGGGGAATCCCTCTGTCATATCTTCCTGAGATGGGTGAGAGGAGGTGCGGAGCCAAGAAGGACCCACTAACCAAACATCAGACTGTGTGAGTTGTTCCGCATAAACACCTCTCGATATCAGGTCTGCAGGGTTGTCCTTGCCAGGACAATGTTGCCAACAAGATGGTGGGGTCAATCCTTGAATTTCCACAACTCTGTTTGCTACAAAGGTTTGCCATCTATTTGGTTCTCCTTTTATCCATGATAGGGCAACAGTAGAATCTGTCCAACATCGAATTGAAACCTCGTGGACCAGCCGCAATGCAGATTTCACATATACAACCAGTCTAGCACATAATAAGGCACCAAGTAATTCTAGCCTAGGGAGGGAAACTTTCTTTATAGGGGCTACCTTACCTCTAGCAGCAACCAGCGATACCTTGAAATTACCCTTTTCTGGCACTCTCACATATACACAAGCACCATAACCCCTTTCCGAGGCATCACCAAAGGCATGAAGTTCAATAGCAGGAAGATCTCTCCAGGACAGCTCTGAAAATAAGTAATGATTAATTCTCAATGATTCAAGCACAGGAAGTCCTACAACCCAGAACTTAACTCTGCCTTGCATAGCCTCAGGTAATGGTTCATCCCAGTCAAGACCTTATCACCAGATTTCTTGGAACAGTATTTTTGCATGCATAACAAAGGGACATATGAACCCCAGGGGGTCAAAACATCGAGCAATTAGGCTTAATACATCCCTATTGATACAAACAATATCACCAAAGGGGTCCACATTCTCTACCTTAAATGTAAAACAGTCAGAGGAGGAAACCCAGTGTAGGCCTAACACCTTCCACTCTAGAATCTTCTGTCATGGGCAAGGTTTTATTATTAGAAGTACACTTTGACAGGGACATACCAGCCTTCTTTAACATATCACAGGCTTCATTAAATCTTACACAGGCCTCAGCAGGACTATCAGCCCAAGAAAGCCAATCATCAACATACAGATTATCAAGCAATTTAGAAACCACCTCTGAGGGAGGGTATTTCTTTAAATGAAATTTTAAAGTAGCATTCAACAAAAAGGGACTACTCTTATTTCCAAAGGGTACTCTTACAAAACGAAATTGTTTTACAATGTCATTTTTCTTCAACAAAAAACTGTGAACATCACGGTCCTCCCTTCTCACCAGTATTTGAAGGAAAGCCTTCGTAATATCAGCAGTTAAGGCCACTTTCCACCTTCTAAATCTCAGTAAAACCTCTACTAAATCAAGGTTTAAGGAAGGACCACTTTCTAAACAGTCATTAAGGGATATACCATTGCTGCCACGAGCTGACCCATCGAATACAGGCCTGAATTTTGTGGAGAGACTTGCCTCCTGCACTACAGGTCTGTGTGGCAAATAGAACACTGGGTACCTACCCTCCAACTGATGGAGTGGGATCTCTTCTATAATGCCCTCTTTCTCATACTCTTCAAACACATTATAATATTGGACTTGCAGACGAGGGTCCCTATCTAACTTACAACTCAGATTCTCCAATCTTCTCAAAGCGTGGTGTTCATTGTTAAGTAACTCTAACTTTACAGACTCTGATTTCCACAGAAGGGCCACTTCATAACGGCCTTCCTTGTAACTTACCAATTTCTCAAATTGCACCATGGTAGGGTCAGGCTTAATAGCTCCTGACCGTGTTTCCTGGGCTTAAATGCATACAGATTCTAAATCCCAAAACTTACTCAAATTATCCTCCTGAAATTTAGAAAATGTTAACAGTTGCACACCTACACCACATCTTCGGACCTATTATAGGATTCAGACAAAACTCAACCAAAACCAGTCTCCTGGGCTACAAGCCCTTCATGACATAAAACCTTGCTAGGAATCATCAGCTTCCAATACAGATCTAACCCAATCAACATATCCACCTGTATCTTTCAGTTGGATCCATGCTCATCAGCTAGGTTACATGTTCAAAAGGCTCTAAGCACCTAGGATCCACCTTGGTCCTACATAAAAGGGGACAAATTACATTAATCTCTGCAACCTTAAAGCTATATTTGTGGTTACTTGTCCCCAAACTCATCACTTCATAAATGCTACACAAATCTGCCTTGGAAGCTTTACCCCGACCAAAGGCAGAAAATGATAAATACTCAGAGGTCAACCACTTAGGCCTGACCTTTTTGACTAAGTCCTTTGAGATGTAGGATTAATCCGATCCTGTATCGAACATTACAGTGGCAGAGATAATATCGTGATAGCCAACAACCTTTATCTTGGCTGTTTGTAATACACAACACTTCTTAATAGCCTTAGCCCTTGACTCACAAGGAGCTACTCCCACATGTGTAACAGATTCACTCTCCCCCCTTCACCTTTTCTCCTTTAGGGTTTTTTTTTCACTAGCTGTTACGGGGGTTACCACTTCGGACTTACGGCATATAAGAGCTTGGTGATGGCCGCCCTTGCACTTTGAACACCTGGCCCAGCAACCCTTTGCATAATGGCCAGGAGATAAAAACTTGAGACACAGATGCTTTCCACGAATGGCTTCTTCTCTTTCTTGAAGAGAGAGCTTCACTATACCAAAACACTTTTCACTGGGATGCAGTTTTCAACAGAAAGCACAATGCTGCTTGGAAGCACTATCTTCTGATGAAATTTGAAGGGCAGAGGCCGAATTCTGGACGAGCTTTTCCTGCCTTTTTTCTATGCCAGGATCCTCAGCCTTCCGGTGGTTCAGCCCTTTCTCGCCCCTCTATTTCTCGTTGCAGGAATTCCAGCAACCCATCCAGATCTCCTTCTTCTTGTTGACTGCAAGACCACTCCAGTCTGATCTCATGAGGGAGCAGGGACAGGATCATGGGCGTCAATACCCGCCCATATTGGTCCCCTCCTACCCCAAGAGCCGCTAAACTGCGGATGTGGGCAATTACGTCATCTTTCAACTTCCGCAACGCCGATAGTTGATTGTCGTACTTCGGTGTCCTTGACATCGCAATCTGCATCAGGTCCTGAGTATGGGCGGAAATGATCTTGTTCGGTTTAGCATACCTCTCTTCTAACAGTTCACATACTGATTTATAATTAGCTGCTGTCTGAGCTAGACCCTGTGTAACTCTCTTCGCCTCGCCCTCTAACACAGAGCACAGGTACATAAATTTATTAACAGGAGGCATAGGCTTGTAATCGACAATAGCCTTAAACTGATCCCAGAACGGCATCCACTCTGTTATTTTTCTGCCTAATTTTAATAGCTCAAGCTTAGGCAATTTCACACTAAATGCTTTACTACTAGGCTCAATTGCAGAAACTATACTACCCTCATTAGCCTTATTATTAGAGTTCACAAGTCATTCATTGCCTAATGTTTCTAGGACTTCTGCACCAGTGATGCGGGTTTTGTGTACCTCAGAGAAAACCATGGGCTTCGTAGACTCCTTTTTTGACTTTTTCAGGATTATTGATCGAGAGTTGCACCTTTTCATTAAGTTCAACCCACTTGGACTTACTGTGGTCGAATTCGTCTATTAGGCTAGTCAACTCATGACAGCTTGGTTGGCCTTGTAGATGTACACTTAAACTTTCCGCGGCACAACGCAGCCATATTTTGGCGTCGACTCTCCAATTTGAGCTTTCTTAATTTCGTCGAAGTGTCGGGAAATCCGGGGAATTCTTCAACACTTTCTTCTTCTCCCAGGTTCTGGGCACCATGTAGATTAGTGTGGGCCATTGGGCCGTCTACGTGAGACATTATATCCGCTAATCCTCAAATTTCTCACAGGAGAGAAGGAAACTCGTAGCGTACTCTAGAACTTTATTCCTCTCACAAAAAATTCAAAATTCACACAGCTCAGGGAGGTCCAAACAGGTTCCACAGTTCTTTTTTAATAAATCTCAGTTCACTCAAAATTCGCAGTAATGGTACAGACAAGATACATAGACCAATTGGTACAACAATTTACAGTCTCTATATAAAAATAGCAATAAACTCTGAAAAAGGGAGGGCATAAATACGACACAGCATAGGGTGTGGGTGAAAAGGAACAGGGGATGGGAAAATTTCGAAGGTATCATCTCAACAAAGGGGAAAACAATATTCATTTTACAACAAAACACAATTTACTTGATTAAACACACTACATGTGTCATATAAGGAATGTTTAACAATATTTAGTAATGAAATATGTCCAGAATATATACCCAAATGTAAACAAATAGGGAGCGTTCTTTTGGACGCTACAATGTACATTTCAACAAAACGTAAACACAAATCGGGAGCATTCTCTTGAACAACAAACATAGATTTAACACTTACTATACTTCTAGGATCACACTCTTCTGCATGAGTTCTGGAGCTACTTCCGCCTCTAGTTTTTCTAGATTCCTTTTCAGGGATCTTGGGATCTTGATTAGTGTTCCTATGTTTATGGGTACAATTTCCACTGGTATATCTCATATCCTTCTTATTTCTATTTTCAAGTCTTGATACTTATCCATTTTTTCCATTTCTTTCTCTTCAACTCTGGTATCCCATGGTATTGCGACATCAATAAGAGATACTTTCTTCTTGATTTTGTCAATCAACGTCATGTCTGGTTTATTTGCACGTATCACCCTATCTGTTCTGATATCATAGTTCCAGAGTACCTTTGCCTGATCGTTTTCTATCACTCCTTCAGGTTGGTGCTCATACCACTTATTACTGCAAGGTAGCTGATGTTTCTTGCACAGGCTCCAGTGGAGGGCTTTTGCCACTGAATCATGCCTCTTTTTGTACTGGTTCTGTGCAAGTGCCGGACATTCTCTTGCTATGTGGTGTTACGGAAATATGTATTTATCTTTATATTATTGTTAAGTTGTTGTGCTGCAGAGCGCAAATGGGTTGTTCTAGTGGTAATTGAATAGTTGAAGGACTGTTATTTATATTTGTTTCTCCCACTACGTGAGGTGAGTTCGAGTGGTGTAACCCTGAACCCGCGGGGAAAAAGCCTTGGACACGACTGCGAGAGAGGAACGGACCTCGATACTGTTAGACTTGTTGGATAGTCTTTGATGGACCTGTTGGATGGTCTTTTATTTAACGTTACTGGATTGCTCAGGAACAGTTTATGGCAAGTACGACTTCAGGGAAGTCTTGGAGTTTCGCAGTCTAGAGAATGCTGGCCAGCACACTGGGTAATCTACTTATGCCCTAGTGAAGACGTATTGTCTACCGAAATACGATTTGCTTTTTCTCCCCGTCAACACCTTGGCGTAACTTAGAAGAGATTGTCTGAACTCGACTTCAGTTGCGGATAGCTACCTCCGTATTCATCAGCCAAACATCTGCTTCGTCTCCAATTGCTAGTCGACGATGGATTTCTTCAGGGCTCTAGTATGGATACCTTAGTCAACGGACTTCGATGGCGCTGACCAACCTTCACGAATTCAAAACCCCCATTCATCGAATCCCATCGACCTTAAACGTTCTAAGGATTTATTTTTCATAATTATTTAAAGTTAAGTTTTTGTAAATATAATTATTTTATTTTAAAGCTTTCTTTCTTTACGCCTACCAATATATACTGAAGGTATTCCTATAAGTATTTATATTTAATTTTTTTTTCTATTATTTAATGTTAAAGGGCGTAAGAGCCTGGAATCAGTCACAAACAAGACCCGCCCGTAACAGTGGTTATGGTTTCATTTTTCATATTGCACTTCACATATGGGAGAGATGTTATTTCCATATATCGTTCTTTGAACATATCTGGTTCTTAGGGTCTGATCTTGTGCCGCTGTTATCATTCCTTCAGTTTCTTTCTTGAGCTCTCCCCTCTGTAGCCACTGCCATTTGTTATCGCTGGCTAGTTCTTTAGTCTTTCTCATGTATTGTCTGTGCACTGGTTTGTTGTGCCAGTCCTCTGTTCAGTTTGTCATTCACCTGTCTCTGTATATTTCTGGGTCTTTGTTTACTTTTGTCAGTCCTTCTTCCCATGCACTCTTTAGCCACTCGTCTTCACTGGTTTTCAGATATTGCCCCAGTGCTCTGGGTGCAGTGCTTTGTTCATTGTCATATGTTTCCTAGTTTTCTGGTCTATGCTGCGGAGTTCTGCCTTTGTCCATTCCACTATTCCTGTGCTGTATCTGATTACTGGCACTGCCCATGTGTTTATGGCTTTTATCATATTTCCGGCGTTGAATTTTGACTTGAGTATCACGTTGAGTCTCTGCATATATTCTTTCCTGATCGTGTCCTTCATTTCTTGATGTTTTATATCCCTCCTTCCATTATTCCCAAATATTTGTATCCTTTCTTATCTATGTGTTTGGTGTTGCTCCCATCTGGTAGCTTTATCCCTTCCGTGTGCCCTTTTGTATGTTGACTAAGGCACATTTTTCTATTTCAAACTTCATCCTGATGTCCCCAGATACAATCCTTACAGTCTGGATTAGGGCATCTATTTCCTTGATGCTCTTACCATGCAGCTTGATGTCGTCCATGAACATCAGATGGTTAATTCTGTTGCCTCTTTTCTTGAGTTGGTACTCAGCATCCATCTTCTGCAATACTTTTGTCATGGGAATCATGGCTACTAAGAAGAGTAGTGGGGACAGTGAGTCGCCCTGGAAGATCCCTCTCCTGATATTAACCTCTGCTAGTCTTATTCCAGAGCTTGTAAGTATTGTATTCCAGTTGCGCATTGTATTTTTGAGGAAGCTGATGGTGTTTTCCTCTGCCCCATATATTTTCAGGCATTCTATTAGCCATGTGTGTGGTATCATGTTGAAGGCTTTCTTAAAGTCAATCCATGCCATGCTTAGGTTGGTTTACCTTCTCTTACTGTTCTTCATTACCATTTTGTCTATCAGGAACTGGTCTTTTGATGCCTGTACACTTCCTTCTGCAGCCTTTTTGTTGGTGGGGGATAGTGTTTGTCTCCTGTAGGTAGTTGTATATCCTTTCACTGATGATACCTGTTAGTAGCTTCCACATTATTGGTAGGCAGGTGATAGACCTGTAGTTACCGGCTATGTTTCCCTTACTCTTGTCTTTTTGTACTTAGGATGCTCTTCCTGTGGTCATCCATTTGGGCGCATGGTGATTTGTGATACAATGCTAGAGTTGTTGTGCTATTCTTGGGTGTAGGGCCTTGAAGTTTTTGAATCAGTACCCATGGACTTCATCGGGACCTTGGGCTTTCCAATTTGGCATTTTCTTTAGTTGGTGTCTGACTGTGTCTGTCGTGATGTCTGTGAATCTTTGTTTTATTCTCCCTGTTTCTTCTTCCTTGACTTCCTGGAACCATGTTGCATGTTTGTTGTGTGATACCGGATTGTTCCATATGTTTTCCCAGAGTCTCTAACTTGGTTTGGCTTCAGGAATTTCTTGGTGGTTGTCTTCCCCTCTTAGTTGGCTATATAGTCTTTTTTGGTTGGTTCCAGGCACCTTTTCCAAGGCGGTTGCTGTTTTGGTTTCTGTTGGGTTGGTTGTGTTGGTGTTCGTATCCCCATCAGTTCTGCTACTAATCTTGCCCCTGCATATGCCAAGTTATTTGTTTCTGTGATACTGGTGGTGTGCATTATTCCCATTATTTCGTTGCCCTTACTTGTTTTCTCCCTTAATTTCTTGGTATTGCAGGCTTTCATGGAGGGGATATTTGTTCTCTCTGTATCTAGCTCCATCCATTGCCTGATCTTTTCTACCCATTCTGTCCTCTCTGTTACTTCGTCGGTGTTTCTTCATGTGTCGTTGTTTGATACCTCTTCCTCCCTGTCGTCTTCTGTGGCATCGTCTCTCAGTTCGTCTTCTTGTAATTCGTTGCCGTGTGTCATTTCCCTTTCCATTTCTTCTCTTTCTGTTGGAGAGAGCCAGTTCTTTTTCTTTATGTTTCTTACTGCCAGCCTCTGCTCTGTTTGGGGGTGTTATTCCTCTCATTCCAGATGTTGACCAACCTTCTTCTATAACCTCTTTCTGTAGCCCCAGTCTCATGCTGTTGGTTACTGTCGTTGTGGTGACCAGTTGCTGGATGATGACCTCCAAGTACCTGACCGTCTTCCCCTTCAATTGGGCTGAATACCTGGCTGCCAGACGAAGCTCCTCTGAGCCAGAGGTTCCATTACTTCGTTGTCGTTTAATCCTTCAAATTTTCTTTCCATCATTGCTGAGTCTTGCTATTTACCCCATAGCTGGGAATAGGTACTCATTTACAGCTGAGTAGACTGAGGAAATTATGTTAAAGATCCTTCCCCAAGGAATCAACGCCGAGGAGAGAGGTCAGCCATCCAACGACTGACCAGTCCCAATGATGCTTAACCAGTCCATTGACGACGTAACCCACTCTGCCACGGCGCCACACATTATTATTATCATTTTTTTTATTATTATTATCATAGCTAGAGTTATCATTTTTGTACATGATAGCTAAGAAAATTTTCCTTGATATTGGTAACAGTTATCATGAAAAAGTTCTACCAAACTCCCTACTCTCCGAAAATGCGGAAATTTGTTAACATATATATATATATATATATATATATATATATATATATATATGTATACACACACACACATATATATATATATATATATATATATATATATATATATATATATATGTGTGTGTGTATACATATATATATATATATATGTTACACACACCAAAGAAATCTTGGCGGACTAGAATGGACGATTTTTTTAATGTTATTTTAATATATATATATATATATATATATATATATATATATATATATATATATATATATACTATATATCTATATGTATACACACACACACACACACACACACATATATATATTATCATATATATATATATATATATATATATATTAAAATAACATTAAAAAAATCGTCCATTCTAGTCCGCCAAGATTTGTAGGCTAATGTTATCCGAACATGAGCAAAACGTCCCTCAGATGACGTCTTAACATGATTGTTTTAATCAAAATCTGAGCAAACAATCGTCAAAAACTTAATTCTCTCCAGCTGAACTAAATCAAGGTATCCACCTAATTGTCTGTATCTTTTCATTACTAAATTTAGATAATGATGAGAAACTGTTCTGGCAGATATTATCTGGTTTGTCTGCAGTTACATCCACTTTTTATAAAAAACACATCAGGTATTCATCTTTCATAAATACGGATACAATGGCATATCAAGAGAGTCTTATAAGAATTTTACAGACTCGTGTATTCAGAGGAAATGTTTTTACTAATTTATTTTTTCCTAATTTATTGTTCCACCGGTTTCCGTATGCAGGGTTATATAGGAAACTTATTAAAAATGCATTGTTCATTATAAAGGAACACATTCCAATGAAACGAGAGTGGCTAAATGAAAAATAAATTGAAAATTCTCAACACCACGAAGGTATGAGATGAAAAACTTAACGGGTACTTTATTTTAGGGATTTGCTTTTGCTAATACTTCTTAAAATAAAAAAATGAATGTTTGTCACGGGTTAAAAAAAATAATTATAACAACTAGAACAACCCTCCCCACACACCCATGGACTAGTTGTATCCTTATGATTCCAGGACGATTCAACTCAAGCGTTTTCTGACTAGGCCTAACCTAAGCTTGACCGCCCTACCCAGAGCACTTTTGCCTAAAAAAATCCAGAAACCAATTCTCATAAACTCTGTACGCCATTCACGCAACGTGCTATCTCCACTTTCACTATTTCCAAGTTTTCCTCTCTCTCTCTTCTTCCATGCCAAACCCAAGGCTGTTGCACCTGCTAAATAAAAAGCATTTTCTCGCTCCTGAATGGTAGTAGCCTTCTGTAACTTCCATACAGCCACTCCCCTTACATATTTCTTTGGAATGACTCCTCCTCCCCTTTCTGCTCACACCACCCTTGAAAAAGAGATTGTAAAGGAAAGAGCTCATATAATGAATAGAACGAGTGTTTGATGCGTAAAGGGCGAAAAATTTATACCGAGACCTATTGTATACACAAAGAAATCGTAATCATAAATGTTGAACAAAAAGTACAGACAAGTAACTCTAACCTTTTCTCTGAAATAACAAAAATAAAATTCATCTGGTAGTTCTCAGATCATATAAATACTACACAATCGATGCACAATTGTTGCACCAGTAGGCTGCATTGTATCTAAAGAAAAATGACTACACTGGATATCATACTACAAAGAACGCAGCTTCTATAACATATGTAGGTATCCAAAGCAAAGGTTTGAAGGGAGAGAGAGAGAGAGAGAGAGAGAGAGAGAGTAATGAAACGGAAGTTTCCTGGGGTATAGTATTTTCAAGAGCCATAAGTATTTGATACTGATAATGAATATCCTTATACCTCTCGGTTTACAATTTCTCCACATCTGTCTCCAGGGTATGGACTATTTAGGACCGTTCCATAGTTGTCAGGAGTGGGTAAAAGGCAGAAAAGCCAATCAGTGCCAAGGGATATACTCAAGGGCTACGCAAAATTAATCTGAATGGAGCATATTTCAAGTAACGTCGATGAAATACTCTTTATGTAAGAGTATTTCATCGACGAATATTACTATACTGAGCAGGCCCCTCAGTGGGATTCTGGAAAGCTGCTTAAGGGAGGTTGGCTTTGAAGAAAATCTAAATTATTCTTGCTATTTTAGGCACATTTACAGTGTGCCCCAAAAGGGCTACATGTGGCATCTACGACAACAGGTGGGGAGAGGGGGCCGGATAGAATTCCAGATCGATCACTGTCAAGGGAAGTGTGAGTAAAGTGCTTTTCTTCATATCTTGGAAAAGTCAAGATGCTCAGGAATCAAGTCCAAAAAATCCAACCCTCCATTCGGACTACGACATGGATGTCTAATATGGAAGTAGATCCGGAACTCAATGAGAATTGGCCATAACTTAGATATAGACCATGCCTATATCTAAAATAAATACATATACACATACACACATAAGTATATATTTATACATAAGTATGTGTGTGTTTTGTGATTGTTTGTATGTGTATGTGTGTGTATATTGCCTGCCCTAAAAGGTGTGAGTAATCATTGATACATATTAAAATCTTAGATAGCACAATTTTAATGTCTATCCAGTGGCCAGTCAACTAGCCAGCATGGTTCTATTTTTGTCGTCAGTGACTGACAAGCTGCCTCTCAACCTTTCAAGAAGTTCTTTACAAATTCTTTCAAAGAACAGAAATGTTGTAACGTGCCTACTGCCTCGTCATCCATGAAATAAAGATATTCCTGAAATGGCGGTTGTTTTCACTTTTTTCTCAAGAGAATTTTTTTTTTTTTTTTTTTTTTACAAAAATAATAGATGCATATTTAGTGCAACAATACGTTCATGACTGAAAGTAGCCCTTCGAATTTTTAACTCCGGCCCCTCTCCTCAAAATCTGTTTTATTTTTTCTTCATTTTATTTCGCATAGATATTTTTCCCCGAGGCACGTTATCTCAGCACACAAAACCCCTCTGTAATACCGAGGGGAAACATAGTTAATTCTTGCCCGTAATCCTTCATTCAAACAGCTCTCGGCTCCCGATCGGCAATTTTTCAGGGAACGGCAACAGAAAATTCTGCGTCAGCAAACTTTGCCACAAGGGCTCGGAGAAGCTCCCAATGTATCATTGTTGTCCAGGCTATGTTCCTTTTCATGGATGGCCTTTTTGGTGTTTCCATGAAACGAACTTTTATTTCGTTTCATGTGCTCTTTTATGGTATTGAAATTCTGGTTTTCCTCAATCTGAGGTTATGATTATTTAGGATGTATTTTGTCAAGGCTAAATTCTTATTTTTGGAGTTTATTATTATTATTATTATTATTATTATTATTATTATTATTTTTTTTTTTTTTTTTGCTCTATCACAGTCCTCTAATTCGACTGGGTGGTATTTATAGTGAGGGGTTCCGGGTTGCATCCTGCCTCCTTAGAGTCCATCACTTTTCTTACTATGTGTGCCGTTTCTAGGTTCACACACTTCTGCATGAGACCTGGAGCTACTTCAGCCTCTAGTTTTTCTAGATTCCTTTTCAGGGATCTTGGGATCGTGCCTAGTGCTCCTATGATTATGGGTACGATTTCCACTGGCATATCCCATATCCTTCTTATTTCTATTTTCAGATCTTGATACTTATCCATTTTTTCCTCTCTTTCTCTTCAACTCTGGTGTCCCATGGTATTGCGACATCAATGAGTGATACTTTCTTTCTTGATTTTGTCAATCAACGTCACGTCTGGTCTATTTGCACGTATCACCCTATCCGTTCTGATACCATAGTCCAGAGAATCTTTGCCTGATCGTTTTCTATCACTCCCTCAGGTTGGTGCTCGTACCACTTATTACTGCAAGGTAGCTGATGTTTCTTGCACAGGCTCCAGTGGAGGGCTTTTGCCACTGAATCATGCCTCTTTTTGTACTGGTTCTGTGCAAGTGCCGGGCATTCACTTGCTATGTGGTTTATGGTTTCACTTTTCGTATTGCACTTCCTACATATGGGAGAGATGTTATTTCCGTCTATCGTACTTTGAACATATCTGGTTCTTAGGGCCTGATCTTGTGCCGCTGTTATCATTCCTTCAGTTTCCTTCTTTAGCTCTCCCCTCTGTAGCCATTGCCAATTGTCATCGCTGGCTAGTTCTTTAGTCTGTCTCATGTATTGTCCGTGCATTGGTTTGTTGTGCCAGTCCTCTGTTCTCTCTGTCTTTCTCCTGTCTCTGTATATTTCTGGGTCTTCGTCTACTTTTATTAGTCCTTCTTCCCATGCACTCTTTAGCCACTCGTCTTCACTGGTTTTCAGATATGCCCAGTGCTCTGTTTTCAATGTTGACGCAGTCCTCTATACTTAGTAGTCCTCTCCCTCCTTCCTTTCGTGTTATGTATAGTCTGTCCGTATTTGCTCTTGGGTGTAGTGCTTTGTGTATTGTCATTTGTTTCCTGGTTTTCTGATCTATGCTGCGGAGTTCTGCCTTCGTCCATTCCACTATTATTATTATTATTATTATTATTATTATTATTATTATTATTATTATTATTATTATTATTATTATTATTATTATTATTATTCTAAAGCAAAGACCAGTAGAACAGCCATACTATTGATCTTTTCTGGACCAGGACCAAAGAAAAGAAAAGATTTGTGGAGCTAAACTACAAATAAAAGTAAGGGAAAAACTTTTGTCCTCTTAAAAGAAGACAGGTTAACCTAGAAGACTCAGGCAAAACAAGAGTATTTTTTAGATTTTCTGACCTTTGAAGATCTTTCTTTTTTTATATTTCTTCCACTTTCGGTTAACATTACCATAAGTGCATTACTTGATTTGATTTTCAACTCAAAATTAATTTGCAATAATCCACTTTTAGACTTCGGAACACTGCGCGTTTCTTGATTACACAAATACAGTGCTGACGTTCTTGCGTAAAGTTACTAGGAAATGTCTCTTGCACACATACGAATTGAAAACGACGGCACTAAAATCATAAGACTACGCCATAAATAGTTATGAGTCACTAGA
This sequence comes from Macrobrachium nipponense, assembly GCF_015104395.2. Lineage (NCBI taxonomy): Eukaryota > Metazoa > Arthropoda > Malacostraca > Decapoda > Palaemonidae > Macrobrachium > Macrobrachium nipponense. The sequence goes on from NC_061107.1 coordinate 100,059,833, forward strand.
AATATAATGAAAATAAATCTGTCTAATAGGCAATAAACATTTTGACGAGACCCTTTCTCTAACAAATTTAGATTTTAGCTCTATCCCCTAAAATGAGACAACATAAAAGTTCAAAACTCAAGCTCATCGTTCAGGAAGCAACTGTGGAACCGTAGTAATCGATGAAAATGTAATTAACTAAAGGGGGATTAATAGTTTCAGTTTCCGACCAACCTCATGGACATCTTCCAAGTAATTTTGACTTGGATACTGTGAAGGTGACGCAGGGAAAAAAGTCTACTGCCTCTCGTACATTCAAATACCTGTCGAATTCAGATTCAAACAAACTTCACTCAAACTGTGCGGGAAAACTTTCTAGGTAAATACAAGAGGAATAGAAATACAAATTTGAAAAATATAACTGACCAGGTATGGCTGTCATAATATTTTCAAGTGTGTAATGTTTTCTTGAATTCAGGAAATTGTTAGTGACATCAGGTTATATTATGGATGTGGAATCCCAAATAATTCAGAATAATTAAAAAAAATTAATTTGAAAGTTTTCAATATGTTTTAAAATATACAAGCATATATCTTTAAATTAAAATCTTCATGTAATATGAAGTAATTACAAGTAAACAATCCCGACTTCACATTAAATAAAGAAAAAACGACGAATAACGTGGACTGTTCTGAGTGTTCAAGTTTAGATCCAAATCAAACCTCGAAATGGAATTGAAAGCGACTTTCCATCATATACTGAAGATGAAATCAACAGAGTTGATTGTGTTGTGGCAAATTCCTTTCTCCTGTGCCTCGGTGCTAGGTTCCGGTAATCTCTCTCTCTCTCTCTCTCTCTCTCTCTCTCTCTCTCTCTCTCTCTCTCTCTCTCTTTTAGGTATTTTCATGATTATGTGTCTACCTGTCATGTGTTTGGCATGCTTCCGTATAACACACGATCAGAAGTAACTAATTTCATTGGAGACGTAACCCATAGTTTGTTGCTCAAGCTTTGAACTGGATAGCCATAATATTATTGTAATTCAATTCGTACATTTTAGTAAAATATAAATTCTGGTCTAATTTAGGTGTAAAGACAAGCTGCCATACCAGTACAACTGAGTTCTACCATGGCTTTTGCGATCCTGAAATATCACAACAGGATATCTATGAATATTTTCACTGATTTTGAATTTCTTAGAGATAAGAATTAGTTATCATATGGGCAACATTCATGAATAATTTCTTTATAAGTGAAGTTTACGTACTAGGCGTTTTCTATAACAGTAGGTTGTTAATGTCACGCCCTAACTTAGTAGTCCTCGGTCACGAAGAAATGCAATGAAATGTAGGAAGGAACCGAACGAAAGGCGGGGTTATTGGTCACAATGATGTGCCATTGGTAAACTTTTCTGTTAAAGGATGCACGACTTTCTGAGGAGTTGTCATGTGCTGTGAAAAACCACATAATACTACTCCAACAAGGGAAAGCTGCATACCTGGACTCCTTACAACCACTGCTGTTTATCCTGTACCTTAAGTCCACCATCAGTGCGACCCGAGAGCTGTATTTATTTACAACTACTAAAGTAAACATTAAAAAAAAAGAAAAAAAAAGTAAAAACTCCGCCGAAGTTTCCTCGGCCGAAATCGAGTTTTCTTTACAGCTGCTACAGTGAATAATTAAAGCCACTGAAAATTTATCTATCTTTTGGTGGTCTCAGTATAATGCCGTATGATCCGCGGCCCATGAAGCTTTAACCACGACCCGGTAGCAGCCTGTCCTATATCGTTGCCAGAAGCGCGATTATGGCTAACTTGTCTAACTTTAACCTTAAATGAAACAAAAACTAATAAGGCTAGAGGGCTGCAATTTCCTATGTTTGATGATTGCAGGGTGGACGATCAACATACCAATTTGCAGCCCTGAAGACTCAGCAGTTTTTAAGATTTGAGGGCGGACAGAAAAAATTGCGGACGGACAGACAAAGCCATCTGAATAGTTTTCTTTTATAGAAAACTAAAACTCACCTTTCGTGCAACCACGTCTACCGACACTGACGTTACTAAATTTATGGGTTTCCTAAAAACTGTTGGCGATCAATGAGGTCAGCTATAGATGGTTGTAGCCTTGTTGTAAGATTGACTGATTGATTTTAGAGATGCCTTTTCGTATATGCCCAAATGACTCTCACCACCAAGAATTTCCCCATCGGTTCTTGCCGGATAACGATACAGAAATGAAAAATCAAAGGAATACACATGCAATCAAACTTAATATATTGAAGTTGTTTGCAAGCTAATATTCTAAATTATATATGAAAATTATCATTACATCAACCAATAAAGAGCAATATCTAATATTGGAGAACTGCGCAAAATAAAGTCAGATCAAAATACATACTTAATGATGAAATATGGATGCCTTCGATGGCTGAAAGATTCCCCACTTCGGTCATGTTGTTCTCTAGGCACCAAAGATGCAGAGCAATAGCTTTCTTGTTCCTAACCTTTAAATGGTCAAGCGTAGAAAAAGCAAATCCGGGATGGGTATTCAGCAAGTATTTAAAAAGTGAATCGTTCTTGGCCGACGATGCGCCTTTTCGTAGCCATGACCTAGACTAGCATACCCTCTCACACTTGCAAAGAAATGTTTAATTAAAAACACACTTAGAACTTATGACACCTTATGATCAATTTTTATGCGTGACGCTGGTTCAGGATTGGTTACCGCATTTCACATATGTAAATACATGGTTAAATACTTTTTGCATTTCTTTCAAACAGCTCGTCTCTTGCCATGATACAAGACTGTTTAGCCATCTTGATTCTACGGGATATAAAAAGAGTAAGATATAAAGTTTATTGGCAGTAACTGATAAGAAATCAGCGACACATAATGCTTCGGAAGCAATTACATCTAATAATAATAATAATAATAATAATAATAATAATAATAATTAATAATAATAATAATAAAATAATAATAATAATTAATAATAAAAATTTAGAAATAATAATAAAATAATAATAATAATAATAATAATAATAATAATAATAATAATAATAATAATAATAATAATAATAATAATAATAATAATAAAAGACAGCTTCGGATGCTTTTCAAGATTTGATTTAGCTTTATAACCTGTCTGTATTTCCTCGGGATATCTATTGAAAAAACCTAGAAACCAATCACAATAAATATCTTCAAAATGAATGAAAGATTTTTTTATTTAATTTGGTCAAAACATTGTAATTTAAAAGCTAATCACGTTGATGAGTTCACCCAGCAGTTTCCTTTATCAAGTTTCATTCCTACTGCCTGGCAAACAAACAGGAAAAACGGTCAGAAAAATGACATCGGAACGTATACGTAATATGGAAAAGTAAGTTCGTAATTCTCATCAAATCTCACTATCTTTGCATCAGCATATATTCAGCAGTAAATAAACATATATCTTCCCATATACATATGAATACTCATACAAGCAGCAATATACATACATTCTATATATATATATATATATATATATATATATTTTTATTATATATTATATTTATATAATAATATATTATATATATGTGTGTGTGTGTGTGTGTGTGTGTGTGTGTGTGTGTGTGTGCGCGCAGAAGAAAGGTTGGGGGATCTAGAATACCGGAGGTTTAAAAGGAATAAAATGAGAAAACCGCCAGCATAGCATTTCACTTTTACTAGCCAAACTTTAGAGACGTTAAATCTCATTTTCGGGGCTGTACAATGCACAAGATCTGCAAATTAAAAAAACAGGCTCGGCAAAAGTAACCCTAATAAAAGTTAAGATCACAAAAAAATTAAATAATCTAAAAAAGACCAGTACCTAACTGTTGGATCTAGAAACTGAGTGACATTCTCCCTTTTGGAAGGGAGGACGTCAAGTGCTCTGTGCTAAAGACTGTTGAAGAAGTCTGGTTGTTTAATGAGGCTCAATCTGCTTAACTGCTAATGATTCTAAAACGGAGAGAGAATAGTCACTGGGTGCTTGGGCAACGATTTGGGAATCATTTGAAAATGAAGTTTTACATTGATTAGCATGTTCTCGTATACTAGAGAATTCCTTCGTTTTGAAAGTACATCCTCACTTTGAATGGCTCTTAAATGAGAAGAGAATCTATCCTGGCTTTGAGCAATCTTGTGGTAGCTCCCGCGTATATTTCCAAATTTTACATTTCGTCCAACAAGGAACCCAGAGTTTTAAAATTTCTAGATGTTAATTTAACATTCTGGACCGGAAAAGTATTTGTAGTTTAAAAGTGTCAGAGTGAACAAAAGGAACAGAGGCAAACATTAACGATTTAGGTACGTTTGTGAGAGATTGACGTGGCCGAAGGCTGTCACTCTAGAACTATTTTTACATATTTGTAAAATAGATACCATTTGCTTTTGAAAAGCTGGATCAAATATTGGATTTTATTGTGGAAGTTCTGCCAGCTGGAATATAACGTATAAGCACGCTATAACAACGTAAATATACTATTTAATATAACTGTTAAGAAACAACTACTATAAAAGGTTGCGCCCTGCCTGAGAATTTCGTTTTTCTAAAAAATCATGTATTAAAACCATTTTCTTCCTTGGTCATTAAAACATATAAAAAAAGCAAGTTGGCTACGTTCATGTTCAATTGAGAATTGTAAATTAGGGTGTGGGCCATTAAGATATTTTCGGCTGCCTCTCTGAAAATCCAAAAACTCTGGGTTCCTTGGCCCCCAGCAAGGATAAACTTCTGGCTTTGATGCCATCTTTGGGTTGTTTATTGCTTTACAGCCCTGAAGACGAGACTTAACGTCTCGAAAATTTGGCCAATAAATTTCAAATGCTACGAGTGCCGTTTTCCATTGTATTCCTTATACACACACAAATATGTATACGTATATATATATATATATATATATTAGGGCTTGTGTGCCTTGTATGATAAGGCGCCCTGTGAGGTAATGTTAGACTAGCGATAATCTATACGCTAAGTCGGTTGGTATTGCACTTCCATCTTCAATGGAGTGTCTGGGGTTTTGTAGATCACTTACGAAGTCGGTATTATCTTTACGACGATGTGTTAAACTCATGGTTCGGTGAGGTTCTTGTAGAAAACACAAGGTATAAAAATAGTATATTCTTCTGAAGTTTTACATGATGAAGATCAGGTATGATCGTACAAGTCTTCTATGACGATAGCTTGATCGCTTCTGCCAATGATGATGGCTAATCCTATTCCTCTACATGATAAAGCTTAGGTAAAGAGGTACAGGTCTTCTAATGACGATAGCTAACTCTCTTCTGCCCGTCTACCATCTCTGTTACAAGTTATGAAGGAACAGACAGTAGTTCGAACATATGAACATACTATCAGATGACATAGTTTCATACGAACACACAATCGAATGAGACACGCTACAGATCACGTAGGCCGTTTGAATAATAGGTCGGGGTAGTTGTCTCAAGCAGGGAGCTTGGACTAATGTTTATAAACAATTGAATGACTACAGGTGACGGCATGTTATCTTAGCTTACATACTTATTGTATACGTCATCTTTAGCGTCTCTAGTCTGATCACATTCCTGCAAGCAATCTGGTTGACCTCTTAGTTTTAGACTTTTATATATATGGACTAACATTCCATATTTTTATTATGTAAACACTTACATCAGCTCGGTCAGCTACCAAAAACCCAAACCACTGATATTACTCAAACTTGACTTGCATTTGACTTATAGGAGTGTGATACAGACACTATGTGAATATATGTATATATAAGTAAATAAAAATTCATGGTATACATGAATTGATTCAAGTAGTAAAATATAAAACAATGATATTGGTAAATAATAGTGATCACATGATATATATAATGATACAGTTTTTCACTTCATCTCTTTAAGATACTTATGCTACAGAAAATACTAATGTACTCTGATAATTGCATAGAATGAAGATTAACATGATAAAAATCATATTTTAACTGATAAAAATTTTCATATATGAATTGATAAAATTATTAATGGTTATGCTGATTGATTCGTTGATTTTTATGCTAAATGTTATATATCTGATTAGTAATTCATATACTAACTCATAAATAACTGCAGATAATGGTAAGATATAAGGTAACAGATTGATTATAGGCTACCTGATTTGTTTATACATATGTATATGGATTCATAAAATTATGATTAATATATGTGCACTTTAAATAGATTCCTATTGCGTACACGCAAAAAAATATATTTTAGATTCTGTTATTTATGATCATTTATATAAGAGATTCCTATTGCGTACACGCAAAGATATATTTCGACTCTGTTATTTATGATCAATTTATATATATACATGATACTTTATATATATAGGATACATGACACTTCATATATATAGGATACATGACCGAGGTTATACTACTTCACTTTTAACTAACTTTCGAACAACTTTTCGTCCATTACACAAAAAAAAAAAAAAAAAAAAAAAAAAAAAAAGTTCCAGGACAACCACCTTTAGCCAATTGAAACGGCCTTTTCCAATGGTTAAAACAAGGGGAAAATTTGCCTGGGCGGGTCCAACGTTCTATTTGCGCTCATACTTATTCTCTGCATCCTAAGCTACACGATTACGTTCGCGATGAATAGATCATCCCAGCACGAGTCCTTCGCCAGCAAAGTAGAGTTGAATATCCTTCGGGTCGTAATTGTCGGAAGTATGTCCCTTTATGTAGTCGATTCCGACAGCCGCCGGAGCGTTCCGCATGAAAACGAGATTAACGACGAGATACGGTGTCGGTCGAAGAAGTCCATGAAATTCCTTTCACATTGTAGGCGGTTGTTACTTGACTGTAGTCGTCCGCCTGCGACGAACGATTTTTTGAAGTTGCGATGTGAAACTCTCGTACTGCAGGATACTGTAACCGGTTCCATTAATCAGCCTGCAAGTGAAATTATACTTGTCACAAGGGCAAAGTAAATTCAGACGACATCCAAATACAGGGGAGGGAAGAGAGCCCTTTAGACCAGACTTAACCCACATGAATTCGCTGATATTTCGGAATTTCAAAAGAGTCCGCTGTACAAACTTTTTTATCCATGGCATTAACATGAGTGAACCTATCCAGGTCTATGATGACTTGTAAAAATATCCATAATTATAAAAAATAAATAAACAGATATTATTACGAATCTCAAAGAAAATTCGATATTACTGGTAGTAAGTTACTAGACAAAGAAGTGGAAAACGGAGCTAATTGTAAGATTGCCAGGCAACATAAGAGTCACAAAGAGAAGATTAATCATGATTCTATGTGCCCTAACAAAAGTTTCATATTCAATTTTCTCGTGCGCATCTTCTGAGGTTAACTTTTAAAACATTATTAATAGGTAGGAGATGCAACGAAAAACCCACTATGTAACTAATTTCTATATAAACTTTGGGTTTTTCAAGAAATGTGACATTTTCCCATGAATGTTTTACTTGAATTGTAATAGGCTAATGTTGCAAGTAAATATTTCATATATACATATCTTGATACTTCTAATGTCTATGAGGTTCAGAAAAAAAACAAATTAATTCATTTTGTTGTTATAGAAAATTCTATTTGCTTATATTGTTCATTAATTTTAAAATGATTACAAGTCCTTAACTAATTGCATTACACACACGGATAAGAGTATGTTATGTGGCCTGTCATGTGACCTATGAACCACATGTGAAGTTCATGAACTAAGCATTCCTTTCTCCAGTCAATCTGCTTTTGCAAGCAGATGTAAGCAGATTATTGAGGTTAAAAGGAACAAATGCTGATACGGCAATGATGACGTCGTCACTTGGCAGGAGATTGCTCTCAGCCAGCTAAGAGTTACGTTACTTGCTGTAAGAGATACGACTTTAGTATTTTCAAATGATATTTTAGTGTTTTAATTCTCCACCCGCATGAGAAGAATGTCTGAAAGAAAAAAAAAAAAAACAACAGTACCAAAATTGAACAATATATTAGTTTCATGTTGGCATTATGTTAAATAAATATTCCTTATTCAAACTATATGAAAAAGGTTTCCATACAAATTCTATATATATATTAGCCCTGTATAAGATTCATATAGGATTATTCCATAGATAACATTTTCACTTCTAGACTTCCTGACTTTAAAATCTCTTTTATTTTATTTTATTTATTTATTTATTATTATTATATATAAAAATTTTTTTTTTCATTGACTACGAATATAAATCACCGGGACAGACAATATGTCAGTAGATTTTGATATGTATTTGAACTTTTAGCTTATTTGTCATTACTAAAGCGTTAAGTTAGAGTTCAAATCTTTACGCATATATATGGATATTTAATGGTTACGTTTTTGCTTATTGATATTATCGTGATTCCTTTTTTATTATAATTTGTAACCCTTCCGACTTCTTACGGAGTGTATTATATTGACTCCACTTGTATCCATATTTATTTTATTTTTTTTTTATTTTTTTTTATTATTTTATTTATTTATATTTTTTTATTATATCTTTGATAAATTAATGGTTGGCTTGAATATGTGGAAAAGTGTTCTAGCGGCGTACCGTATAAGGCTACTTGCGGCATCAATTCTATAGATACAAGATATAAATGATAAAGGTATTTAAACCGCGAGAACCGCTATAATCCGGTCGGATCCAATATCACGAGTTGTAACTCGTAAGACATTGACACTTCCTATTTAATTATCCGTTATTCTACCCAAACCGATTGACTCTGGGTGATAAAATATATTATTGGTTTTCTTAATGGAAAGGAATTCACACACGAGTTTAAGGAGATTATTATTGATTTACACCACCCGAGTCAGATTATCATGTGTTGAATTCCATGTTTACTGATTTAGCACTCATAAATATTCCTAACGCACTCAATTGCGGTGTGGTTTTTAGTGCTATTAATTCTATATAACGTGTCAAGGAACTATTCACCTAAGAAGTGTTTATTCCCTCTGTCAGACTCGTAATTCCGTTAATAATTCTACGTATATTCTTTCAAGGATTGATTTGGCACAGGATAGGCCCCTAAACTGACAGGTGTCTTAGTGTATCCCTTGTTTCATGACACGTGTTACAATTAGTTATGTGCTTTTTGTATATCTGTAAGCTTTGTAGGCAGTAAAATAGTGATTTTGGCTTTCTGTGACATAGGAGGGAACCCTGGATGACGGAATGCAACCAGTTTATGACGATTGGTATGAAAGAGATTATTATTACTACCTGGTCGTTAGTCATCTGCTGTGTTCTTCGGGTTTTCCTCGTCACAGACCTACATATAATATTACATTTGATTACATTATTCTGATACACATACTTTAAATGTACTTTTGCTTTAGGGTTTCTGCTCAAAAGTGTTTATTGTTTTTGCTTAGCCACTGACCCTGTTTCCGTTTCGAAGTGTTTATTGTTTGGTGTTTATTGTTGCTGACTCTGTTTCCGTCCGAAGTGTTTATTGTTTGGGTTATGTCTGTTGACTCTTGCTTTGTTCAGTTTGTAACAGTTCTGCGCTCCGACCCAGATATTCAATGCTCGCGATCTCTTGGGTTAAGGAATTTTCTTGTTTAGATACGGTTTTAACAATAGGTACGGATGTTTTCTATATCTTTTAGTCTAATTAATGGTTCTTTGCAGTATGATGCGGGATTGCGGGATAATGCGTCAGCTATGATAATTGCTTTCCCAGGTAGATATCTTATCTTGGCTCCAAAGACCTGAATGATCATTTGTCACCGAGTTCCTTTTGGACTGTGATTAAAGCCTTTGAAAAACTCGGTAAAGGACTCATGTTCAGTAAGGACTTTATCAGGATAGCCATAGATTATGAACTTAAAATGTACTAGTGTTAAAGATACCTAGCCCAAATTGCCTTGCTATTACTGCATATTTACTTTCAGAGGGCTTTAGTTTACGTGAATAAAAAGCTATAGGAAAGAACTGTTTATCATATTACTGAAGTAATACCCTCTTACCCCTTGGTCTGAGGCGTCTGTTGCAATAAAAAAAAAATTCCTTATTTAAATCAGGGATTTTTTTAAGTTAGGTAAGCTGCATTTTCCGTTTTTAAGATATCGAACGCCTGTTGATGCTTTTCATTTCACCATAATAAATCTACGTTCTTCTTCGTAAGATCTGTTAAAGGAGCTGTCATGATTGAAGAGTTACATATTTACATACGATTGTAATACCCACTAAAGCGCGAAAGTGCTGTATCCCCCTTTTACGTTAATAAGTACCGGAAAGTTATGAATAGCCGACACCTTACCATGGACTACTTTTAAGACCTTGACCAGACACATAAAACCTAGATAAACATGTTCGTTTAAAAAACTCTCATTTAGATATTTTACTCTGAGATTATTTGTCTTTGTCTCTGTAGCACTAGCTCTACTTTATGTGAATGTACTTCTAAAAGGTATTAGAAAAGATTACAAGATCATCCATATAGGCATGTAGGTTATCCCTTAAAAGTCTCCAAACACTATATTATAATTGGGGCGCAACGTAAGCCGGAGGCATACGTAAAAATTGATAATGTCCCCTGAGTGTGCTGAAAACGGTGTATGAGGTACAATCACTTAGGTAATGGTATCTGGTAAAAGCATTTAAGTAAATCCAAGTTGGTGAAAAAAATTTATTCTAACCTAACAGAGATAAGATGTCGTCGGTCACATCGCACTGGAAACTTATCGGGAGTCGTTTCCTTGTTTAAGCGACAGAATCTACACAGATACGCGAAATCCGATCTTTTATGGCATGACATTTGAGGGAAAAATTATATGGGCTTATTTGATTTCCTAATGGCTCCTATTACTAACATTTTTCAACTTCGTCATTTATCTCTATTTTAAATTCATTGAGAATCTATAACGAAGGTACGTAAATAGCTTTATGTTTGTCCTTAGACCGTGTTTTGTTTTCAATGACATCCGTTTTTCTCCCTCAGGAGATCACTCGCTAGTGGAGAAAACTTCCTGGTATTCAGGTAGAAGATAAAAAAAAATTCTGCTGAATCACCTCTGCTTGAATGACTTTACTGATATTACTTTAGATAGATTATCAGAGAGATTCATCCACGACCGGTTGGGCGTGATTAAAAAATTAGCAACAATAAAAAATAAAAATGCGATATTTATAACTTCCGTATCCACGATATGTATACGTTTAGGGCTTTGTTCGCGGAAATCGTTATATTTCAGAGTGTCGGGAAGGATAAAATTTCATTTCCCAGCAAAGTCTTTTTACACGCACTAAGACATTCGAGGGTGCATGCTTCTCGAGATTTTTGCGTGCAAAGTACGACTGCGGTTGTGGGAGAATTCTGTTGGGTCATTTGAACAATGTTACGATTTATGAGACAAATGTATAGTTCCTTTATATAAGTTATTATTTGATTAACTGTCTCATTTTTTTGTTCAAACGGATTTTAATATGTTTGAAGGTTTATAGGATTTTCCTTTTGATAAACACGCCTTATTTTATGCAGGATGTAAGATAATATTTGTATACCCCCTTAGATGAATCTTACAATTACACTACATACAGATCAACGTTTTTTATAACTATAGAGGTATCTGTAAACGCTCGCTTATCCGGACTTCTCATTAGGGAAGTTCGAACAACAGACGGTGAGTCCGTAAATACTGGTAATTAATTGTACTAAAGGAATAAATAAGATATTCTAATTTTTACGGCGCGTACAGTCGGGCTTAATCCACCACTACTCATAATAACTTATGTATTAAAAAAAAAAACGAAAACCTGCTGTCTGATTACTTATACGGTCGTGTGTTTCATAGGAAAAATCCTTTTTTAATTCAAAAAGATATTGGTATGAACCAACATCGCTTTCCCACTCTGCTAGAGTCGCTTATTGTGTGGAATTTGCTATGCTTTGAACACTTCGGCAGTTTTTTGACTAACCTTGACCGCTTGACTAGGTGACACAGTCACCGAGTTTGCTTGTTTGATTCTGAACGGGCTACTGTTTCTATTTCTTTTTGTAATAATTAGGATCCTTCTCTTTATTACCATCGGCAACGTATTGTGTGTTTTTAGCATTATGTTGCTGGTTACGTATAAAGCAATGAATGACGACTATTAGGAACTGAGCGATTACTAATTAAGACGAGTTATCTCTACTGCATTCAATCTTAACTGTTTGTACTTCATTCTTTGCTAAAATTTGAAATAGTGAGGGATCCTGGTCAGCGCATTTAGCCTGATGAAAGTTTTTTACAGACATGTTATTCCTTGCAATCCAGCCATATTTTTAAAGTTAAGTTGAGTCATGAGGTTCGATATTTTATTATAACTCAAAAAAAAACTCAAGGCTAAAACTGCGATCGGGACTTGCAAAGGAGCATTTATTGTCAAGACCCGAAATAGTGTTACCTCTAATTTATAGATTTGTACGGTGTTCCACTTGTTTTTTGTGTGTTTTCTAATCACTACGGTGCTTAACGACCCTATCCATGCATCTGTATAATACAGACGTCCACTGCGTAAACGCATATTCACTGTTTAATATGATTTGTCACGTAAGGGATTAATAATCACCCAAAATGATAAAATTAACATAGTATATGATTATGATATTTCAGTAGAACTTCTGGAAACAGACACTCAAAGATAAAAAAAAAAACTTGCAGTAGCGAAATCTCAATGATGTAGATAATTTCTGTAAAAAAGTAAGATTAAGAATGTCTCGTAACTTCAGCCACAGGAATAACGAAATTCGACCTGTAAAGGAAACACTCAAAGTTACTCCAAAATGAATAAAAAATTGTACTTAGCTTGCTTTTGTGGGAAGTCACGGTGTTCCGATAACGACACACGGCCTTGGTCCTCCTTCTCTATTTAGCGGACGACCTGGTTTGGCTTCAGTTTCCCCCGTGCGCGTTGTTTCGATGATTCGAGCCTTAAAAATCCGATGCTGCAGACGCGTTCGGTTTGTTTCTTGCAGTGCCGGAAACGCTCACTAACGATGTTTTCTTGAATGATTCTAATGAGAGACGAAGCTTCCGTTGCCGTAGGAAAAGGACACGTCGGTTTTGTTTCTTGAAGTTATTCACTAACGATGATACTAAGTTGCTTGACGAATCTTGTTGTTTTTTCTGAAGTCGCCCTCACTAATGATGATACTAGGTTGCTTGAAGAATCCTGCTGCTTTCGTCGTCGTTGACTTCTTATGATACATGATTTATTATTCTGGTTTTTTCTTCGTAGGACGTTGTAGATTCTTCTGGTCCGCTGGCCACCAATATTGGGCTTGTGCCTTGTATGATAAGGCGCCCTATGAGGTAATGTTAGACTAGCGATAATCTATACGCTAAGTCGGTTGGTATTGCACTTCCATCTTCATGGAGTGTCTGGGGTTTTGTAGATCCTTACGAAGTCGGTATTATCTTTACGACGATGTGTTAAACTCATGGTTCGGTGAGGTTCTTGTAGAAAACACAAGGTATAAAAATAGTATATTCTTCTGAAGTTTTACATGATGAAGATCAGGTATGATCGTACAAGTCTTCTATGACGATAGCTTGATCGCTTCTGCCAATGATGATGGCTAATCCTATTCCTCTACATGATAAAGCTTAGGTAAAGAGGTACAGGTCTTCTAATGACGATAGCTAACTCTCTTCTGCCCGTCTACCATCTCTGTTACAAGTTATGAAGGAACAGACAGTAGTTTCGAAACATTATGAACATCAACTATCAGATGACATAGTTTCATACGAACACACAATCGAATGAGACACGCTACAGATCACGTAGGCCGTTTGTAATAATAGGTCGGGGTAGTTGTCTCAAGCAGGGAGCTTGGACTAATGTTTATAAACAATTGAATGACTACAGGTGACGGCAATGTTATCTTAGCTTACATACTTATTGTATACGTCATCTTTAGCGTCTCTAGTCTGATCACATTCCTGCAATCCTGTTAATTCTGGTTGACCTCTTAGTTTTAGAGCTTTTATATAAAAATATGGACTAAACATTGCCATATTTTTATTATGTAAACACTTACATATATATATATATATATATATATACATATATATATATATATGATATATATATATATATATATATATATATGTAGTATATATCTGCGTGCCTGTATATATATATATATATATCATATATATATATGTATATATATATATATATATACCTATATATATACATATATATATATATATATATATATATATATATATATATATATATATATATATATATATATATAAAATATATATATATATATATATTCTTACACAGATAGATAAACAAATAGATAAACGTGAGCCCTGTAAATTCATAGATTCTGTTTATGCACTCTTAAATGCCTACTGAATTTTTCAGTTTTACCAAAGTTCTGATACTTTTTCTGTCCTTGGAATACCTACCATCAAAATTAAGCAGTTTTTCCTGCTACCCCTTGGACAAATCATTTCTAAAAATTGACAACATAGAAGGTACATTCGCACATATAAATTTCCTTCGAAAGGAATTATATTTTTGGTTCAGTTCTTCTGTTTTTTGTTTTTCTATTTAGGAGCATGAATTCGTCAAAAGTTTTGTGGATTTTTTTCTTTCAGAAATCTTATCAAGAGTCTTCTTTCTGAGTGGCAATAATTCCTCCGATTTAGAGATATAATCCAAATCCTGAAGGGATCATTTGTAGGTCGAGATGGGGGTAGGGTCAGTTTGGATGTTTCTGCCTTGGAGGAGATTTGTCGTCTTCAAGTTATCTCGTATCTCTTTTGTTCATGCTCCATTCTAATCCTCTCATTCCTCCTCAATAATTTTTCTTCTCGTGAAGTGAAGTGTCATTCCATCTCCACCGTATGCCAGACACAGTTTCACTTATGTCTCGAAACTTTACCAAGTACTTTGCATACCTATGAATAACCGAGGAGAGAGAGAGAGAGAGAGAGAGAGAGAGAGAGAGAGAGAGAGAGAGAGAGAGGATTATTTTTGGAAACATTGAATTTCAAAATATAAATTTTCAACGTCTACTTGATGATGGTGTTCAACTGGATGAATTTCCAACTAAAATATCTCCTTAAAGAAATCGATTTTTTCCTCAAACAGGGAAAAAAAACTGATGCATGAATTTATCTATGATTTCGCCCATGTTTCGCATATCTCTTCCTCACCAATATATATGTATTTGCCGCTGGGAATTCCGTTTCAAATTTTCCGGTATTCAGAAATACTAAACCTTACAATCATAATTATTATGCAAACCTAGTGAAGGTCCCCAGCTAAAACTCAATATGACAGTTCATTAATAAGAATTTCATTCAAAATTCAAATATTCCTTATCCAGTGGACTGAATAAATTTGCAATGTGCATCACCACGAGTCTCATTTGTCATCACACTGACCTCAGATAGTAAACGTACTCTACGAACATTCAATTCTAGATGGCTTGTAGCGAGTATGGAGTTCATGAAATACTTCGTTTGATAAGGAAGGGTAAAAATTTATAAATGGGAATGCCATCACTATTTATACAATAACACTTTGGTTGCCTTTTCTCTGAATGATGTTTATATGCACAGCGGAATCTAAACGATTTTTTTTTTCTTTATTAAGATCGCACGGAACGTACATAACAGCGAATACATGTCTACTTTGTACCCTCCATGCAACTTTGTACCCTCCATGCAAGCCACACTTGTATCCGTAAGTTTATTGCCTGCAAGATATTTGCTCAACGTTTACTCTTTGGAAACACTATTAGACTACTGCGTTTCTACAGTTCCCCTTGAAACGGTTAGCGAATTTTGAATGAACATGTCATAAGTACCAGTAGTTGTAGTCTGTATCTCAAGGGGAATAAACTCTCCTTAACCATCCCATATGGGTCTGATATCATACCCTACCCCTCCTTGTGTGTATAAGCTGTTGCACCGCTCCGCTATACCCGATCAGTGTCTCATCATAAGGAAACATCTGACATTCCATATTCCATTCACGACTTCTTTCATTTTCCCACATCTTTGCACCTATATCAGCAGTCCTTTTTCTGACTTTTCGCATCACTTCATCCTTACAGAACTACAAAACATCGCCACTCCAAATCAGTCATTTTTTCTCTCTGATGAGTCTAACATGTGCTTTGCTTCTATCATTAAATATTTTGATTGCTCTTAATAGCTCATCTTCTACTGGTATGTGTGCTGGACACCCTCAGCATTGTTTCACTGTCAATTACATCTTAAGGTTTTATAGGACCATGCAAATATTTTATAGATTTTCCCTTCCGGGCTTCTCTCATAAATGCTTCGTAACTTGATCCACAAACCAGCTCACCCATCTACACACCCACACAAGCAAACACACGCTCACACACACGTAAACACGCGCTCTTTCTTGTTCATACAGCAAAGTTCTTCCATTTGTAATTCTTCCGTTATCTATTTTCCCCATAGGTTATATGCGTTCCTCTGCTACCTTCACCATCATGCAGAAGCAAATACATAATTACTGAGTCAGTGAAATTGAACACCAGTAAGGTTGTGAGAGAAAAGGAAACCATTAACATGGGACAATGAAGGTCAATATGTAAGGTATAGGAATGAAAGCAGTTAATTTGCCAGTTCTAAAAATGACGGTGGTATGAGAGCATGTGAGTCACAGATTTGCCTGGGTAAAAAGGAAATTGCAAAAAGAGAATGTAGCCAGCTGCTCTTTGCGGAAGTTAAATGCGAATGGTGGATGTAAATGAAAAAAAAAAAAAAAGTTAAAGAGGGTGATAATATGGGCTGTTTACTTTGTATACGGGGGCATATGAAGAAATGAAAGGAAGAGAAATGTGGAGATGCGTAGAAGCTGCAAAACATTATTGGGTCAGAGAATTCTGAGGTGGTTTGGTGTCGTGGAAAGAAAGGGCGATAATAAGGCGGTGTAGATTGTATAACTACCTAATCAGTATCAAGAGGGAGGAATAAAGGAATACCTATACTCTTGTTTTTTTTCATCTGTCCATCCGCCTGTGGTGTTTTTGTATGGTAACACTGCGTCCCACCCGGGCTTTTAGATAGTTACGCTATGTGTAAGTTTTAGGTAAATAAAAGGAAATCTGGGTGTACATTTGCAACTGAAAGTGTTTTAATAATTTACTGTATGCGAATTACACAAGTTAATATTCGAAATAGGGATATTGTTATTATTGTTGAATGTAACTATATTTAAAACCCGGGACGCAGTGTTACCATACAAAACATCACAGGCGGATGGACAGATGAAAAAACAGAGTATAGAATGAATGTGAAGTTGAATTAGTGATGGAGTGTATTAGGTACAGGATGGAAGGGCTTCTGTATAAGTAAAATGTATGAAGCGGCTAATATTGTTGAAGTTTTCTTCACAGTGATTTCATTTATGATTTAGCAGTTAAAGTACGAATGTGGTAGTGACTACTGTGTTGCTTTTCATGTTGATCTCACTAACCTTTCTTCCCCCAATCTCCCCTTTTGCTCAATAAAATCGTTCACAGTTAATTCATACGCACACTGACCCCACATATCCAGTCCCCATATATATATATATATTATATATTATATATATATATATATAATATATATATATATATATATATATATACACACATAAATACATCCCTTCTCGCTGAAAATAAATGCAAGATTCATTGTCAACTGTCCGAAAAAATCCAGAGGCACTTTATATCCACAGGCAAATAATATAGTGTTGCATGACATGAACTTCCAATAAAGTAAAAGAATTACGTCGTTCTATAAACCTACGTTTATATATAGGAATCTTCGCTTTTCTGAAATGGTAATATACATGTCACTTTAGCTGATGAGGATTCTTTGTTAAAGAGACAAAAGCCTTATTTTATTTTTGTAACAACATGCTCTGAATGTATTCCTTTTACAACATCCATTAAGAAATTTTCAGCGAAAATTTCACAGCTTCCTAAGCAATTTTCAGTCAATCTAAAAACTTCATATCCTATAAAATCTGAAATTCTTCACTGTCACGTCAGTTTCAGTTCAAACATGGCTCTCGTAAGTGTAATACACAGCGACTGGGAGAGGACATCATGAACGCCACCATTTTTGTTTTTATTTTCGCGCACATTTCCTCCACAATGACGTCCATCACCCACTCGTTCTCTCCCTCTCATTCCTCACCAATAATTTTCCTTCCTTCCCGTGAGGACAAGTGTCATTCCACCTGCATTGTGTGTCAGTCAAAGCTTCGCTTCATATCCCGAAACTTTGCCAAGCATTTTGCATACCTATGAATATCCGAGGAGAGAGAGAGAGAGAGAGAGAGAGAGAGAGAGAGAGAGAGAGAGAGAGAGAGGCTCTCTTTCATTTCTTTCCGAAAAGGATCATTTTTCGTGGGACAATATTGTCCAGTTGCAAATATTTTAACTTGAAATCGGGTTTCTTTTTTCTTTTCCAATTCATGAATTCTAAAATCTTGCTAAAAATGAATGCTTTTCATAAAATGTTTCTAAAAATGAAAGCTTTTAATCTTTTGTTTTCTTTTCAGTCTGACCTTTAACACTATATACTTATCGCCAAATAAATCCCCGCTTAAATTTGTTTTCATAAATTCCATAACCTAAAGTGATTTATTAGAGTTTGCATAGATATATTGGTTATTAATCAAATAATTGCAATATGGATTGAGTCCCCATTACTGGCAACTATAGAAAATAAATAAATACATTCATACATCCATATGTACATGAAAAATATAAATCTCGAACGTAAATATCACACATCAGTTCAAGCATTAATAATATAGGAGTAAATGAAGCAGAATTGAAGGATGTGGTTACACTAAGAAAACAAACTAAAACTAGGCATTATGGGTAATTGTTTTTTAAAAGATAAAATTGGGTTGTAAGAGGATAATTACGTGTGGATTAACTCTTCAAAGTCATGTCGTGAGATTTTCACATGTCTTACCGATGTTGCTCCAGCAAAGAAAGAATAACCGGAATTCATTATTCTAATGTTTGACAGTTAGCGACCGCTAAAGGTAATTGAAGCAAAAACACTAGTCTGGTACCGTACTATTCCTAAAGGTAACAAAACTATACAAAGGATATACATTCTCGGATACCGTATATTCACATTTATGTACGTACGTGTGCATAGACTCATGAGGACACTTGCTATCTGACTTATTTATCGAGAACTTTACTCTCTTCCGTTATCATTTCCATCATTTTCCATCATTTCTCTCACTTCCACTCCTCTATTCCCTATTTTCTCCCTCCAGGTTAACTAGCAGCTATCATCAGTATCATGATCATGCATATATATTAGATAAAACTCATTTCATGTATAAGCCACAGAGAACAATTTTGTTCCTCTCAGGAAATAAAGTTTAGTTTCAAAATTCTTGACCTCTAATGAATGATCTGTGATCGGTTCTGCTAATACGTGGGAGATATTCACTTTTATATTATGATTAAAGTGTTTTAATTATGAATAATTTCATTCTCAAATAATTAATTAACATCCGCTTAATTTTTCTTTAGCTGAGCGTATTTTAAATAGACTGAAGCATTGTGAAGAATATATTTTGGGAAAATCTTTACACTCATTTTTTTTCTATACTACTGAATGTCTGACTTTCCTAAAACATAGGGACATAAGGTAACGGATGTGGATCGACCCTTATTTTGCTTCACGGTTAGTTGCCCCGAGTCCACAGTTACACACCAGGCCTTTAAATTCCTTCACTATTTACGGACTAAATTTGGCAAGTCCTGTGCTGGAAGAAGGGCAGCTAAATCTAAACTAACAAACCATCCAATATTAGATCAAATTAATGTGCATTTATTTTTAATCAGATCTAAAATATATCCTGTTTTACCTATTTTGACATTTTACTTCACACCTTCTCATCACCCATTCCTGTCGGGGCTGAACTTGGACTTAAAGGGCATCTGGTCGGGAGTGTCACTATTCATTTCAGCGACCTCGAAAACTATGATACATTGATTCGGAACTTAATTTTTCTTTCTAATGAAACTTTGTTTGCCAACAAGATGTTGTTGACTGGCTGTAAAATGGATATCTTATTATAATGAAAAGCAAAACTGAAAATTAGTGTCCTCCGCATCACTCTTATGGTTTATTAAGAAAATGATGTGCATTAATCAAAATAAAAATGAGTTGATCAAGTTTATAAAATTCAGTGCAAAAAGTTGAAAAGGGAAGTAAATAGCATTCATATAGTATTTTTCGTTTTGAAAACTTCGCAGGTGTTCTCAGTATTTCATTAGCACTATCTTTCAATCACAGTAAATGGGAAGGAAAACAACAGAGATATACCATTAAAAAACAATCACAAATTATATTGTTGTTTTCCTTCCCGTTTACTGTGATTGAAAGATAGTGCTAATGAAATACGAGAACACCTGCGAAGTTTTCAAAACGAAAAATACTATATGAATGCTATTTACTTCCCTTTTCAACTTTTTGCGCTGAATTTTATGAACTTGATCAGCTCATTTTTATCTTGATTAATGCACATAATTTTCTTAATAAACCATAAGAGTGATGGGGAGGACACTAATTTTCAGTTTTGCTTTTCATAATAATAAGATTTCCATCTTTACAACCAGTCAATAGCATCAATATTTATTATTGGCAAACAAAGTTTATCAGAAAGAAATTTGAAGTTCCGAATCAATGTATCATCTAACCCATAGTTTTCGAGGTTGCTGAAATGAATAGTGACACTTCCGAGCAGATGCCCTTCAAGTCCAAGTTCAGCCCCGACAGGAATGGGGGATGAGAAGGTGTGAAATAAAATGTCAAAATAGGTAAAACAGGTCTTGCTATATTTTAGATCTGATTAACAATAAGTACACATTAATTTGATCTAATATTGGATGGTTTGTTAGTTTAGATTTAGCTGCCCTTCTTCCAGCACAGGAAAATAATTCATCAAGTTAGAGGAGAGACCCAGTAGCAAGTTGAACGTCGTAAAGTTGTTCCTGAAAATATATCAGGGATTTTGTTTAATTTCGAAACCAATATGCAGCATTTTCTACTTCCGAGGATAAATCGTATAGGCATTAGATAAATATAGAATTTCATCAAGACAAACTGAAAAATAGAAAATGTATGTTAATGAACAGTGAAAAATGTCTTAAGTTTTAAATATTTTCTTCCTGTATCCTGAAAGTGGCAACAGATGCTGTGGACGAAAAAATAAAGTTGAAGGTCTATGACAATATTTTGATAAAATGGCTTTATATTTTCAGAAAGAACCACCTTATGTGTATTCTAAAACCACACATAAGAATTATACAAGAAAGCATTTTTACCCTCTAAAAACAAAGAAAATATATAGAAAATGGTTTAAAGAACTTTTGTGAGAGAACTATGTTTTCCCAATATTTGGTTATTTCTAAAAATATACTTTCGGGGTTCTTCAACAGACCTGTGTGAGGGTTTTCAATAATCTTCGTTTTCGTAAAATTTATGTTTCCTATTTTTTTGCCATAACATACTCGCATATGTTTTCACTTTGTGTAGCTGAAGTCAATATGATGTCAAAATCAGTCGGATAAAACGACAGGTGCATCACAATTCTGCTCTTTTAGAGAGAAATAAAACAAAAATGAACAACTGGGACCAATGAAAGATTAATTGTACAATATGCAGGACGGAGACAATTGCCAAAAATAGGTAGTATGAAGTGTCAAACTGAATCTATTATCTTCTGTCAAACTTTCGATATTTTGCCATTTGTTTAGTCAACGACCTTTATCCAATGTGTTGTGATTAGTAATGGAAAGAATTAGGTGTGGTATCAAGCTCCATACAGTAAAGCTTATTTTACCAGACCCAGTAATCAATGTGTTGCTAATATTGCCGGACATAGAACATAGAATGGACGTTAAAATTGGAGCGTAATACATAAAAAATAATCGAATGGTCCCAACTCGCCGTAACTGATGTAGCCTAAAATAGAAAAGTGACACCACCTGAAAGAAGCGAGTTGCGTATAAATGGAAGTGGGTCGCGGTTATTGACAGTATGGTGAATTGCAAATATTGACAACGAAACTAGGCATTGTTATGGCCAAACGCAAATACCAGAATATCGTTTAAATGTAGGGGTTTGATGGCTTTAAATAAGGGTGTTTTTTGAGTTGGAGTGACTGCGATGTTACTATATCAAACACTAATTTTGTATTCCAAGAAATTGAAATATGATGGATGATGATTGTACCGCGTTTCTTTCGTTAGATTAGTTTACTTTGCTTTAAAATCTATAGAAAATCACGCATATTTCATTTTACTATATAATATGGAGAGGTTTGACCGAGAGAGAGAGAGAAAACTTTGCCAATTAGGAGAAATCAAAATGGTTCACTTTCGAGTCATATTTTTACTTCAAACGTTCAGACAAACATCAGATCATCAGATGAGAGAGAGAGAGAGAGAGAGAGAGAGAGAGAGAGAGAGAGAAGATAGTAAACTTTGGCAGATACACAAAACAAAACATTTTACTTTCAAGACAAATTTTTACCCCTAACTTTAGGACAGATATCAGAGAGAGAGAGAGAGAGAGAGAGAGAGAGAGAGAGAGAGAGAGAGAGAGAGAGAGAGAGAGAGAGAGAGAGAGAGAGAGAGAGAGAGAGAGCATGTAGAGCCGAAGTCGGGGAGAAAGGAATTTGTCAAAACACAATCACCTCCGTTGATTTCATCTTCAGTATCTGATGGAAAGTCGTTTTCAATTCCATTTCGTGGTTGGACTCGGATCTAAAACTTGCTCACTTTCGGAATAGTCGGCGCTATTCCTCATTTCTTTTTTTAACTTTAAACCGGCGGTGGTGATCTCCATTGCAAATGCTGCCACGTCCGGATTATATTCTGCCAAGGTTATTGTATTGGAAACTGTCAGATCCCCTCTATATATATATATATATATATATATATATATATATATATATATATATATATATATTATATATATATATATATATATATATATATATTATATATATGGTATATATATGTATACATATTATATATATATATATATATATATATAATATATATATATATATATTATATATATATATATATATATATATATACGTATACACACACACACACCACACACACATCATATATATATAGATATAGGATATATATATATTTATATATATATATCTATATATATATATATATATCTATATATATATATACACAACATAAAGCACACATTCAGACGCACAAGCGCTTATTCGCACGATAAAGAAGATTAAAGGCAGGAACACGATGAGATTCACATTATGCTTTAATCCTACGTTTCGTGACAACATCGCCACATCTTCAGGGATTTTCTACAAAACAAAGTATAATATGTTAACATAAAATACAAGATCCAACAGTTGAAAAAGTTAAAACAGTTTAATGGTAAAATTGCAACTCACACACTTGAATTACATGCACACTTGACGAAAACTGAGACTAGAGGTACAAAACAACTTACAAATGACGAAAAGGACATTTAAAAATTTCAGCTGAATTACATATATACACAAAAAGAACAACACACAGTCAAAAGCAAAAGTCATCTATGCGTAAAACGACAGCCAAAAACAGCTCCACAATTAACCAACCTTTCAGCATCAAAGATGAAAACATACTAAAAGTAAACAACAAGAGGCAAATTGAATGACACAAAATTTAGGCCAAAAACAAGGGAACAGCAGAGGAATGGTTGCTTATATATATACCCCCTAATTTTTTTACGACTTTCGGAGTTGACACCTATGTAGAAGTGTTTCTATAGGTACAAACAGACTCCCAACAATATGGGGGCTATAAGGCACCCCCATTAGTAAGGGGGGCAACACCCCCTTGGAATAGGTGCCATAAGGCACCCTGAGTAGTAAGAGGAGGAATATCACAAACTCCATTCCTATTGTATTTTATCCTTCTGAACCATGCGTTACATTTCAGCAATCAAATACCTTTCCTATAACTGTGTCATGCTGGATGGATCAGATTGCAATGATACTAAGCGATTACTTACTCTATAAGTGATTGCATAATCCACCCTGTATCATAATGGGCAGCATGCCCGTTTTTATCCCCAGCAACGTCGGGCATATCAGCTAGTATGTATATATATATATATATATGTATATATATATATATATATATATATATATATATATATATATATATATATATATATATATATATAATATATATATATATATATATATATATATATATATATATATATATATATATATATATATATATATATATATATATATATATATATATATATATATATAGATATATATATATATATATATATATATATATAATATATATATATATATATATATATATATATATATATATATATATATATATATACATATACATACTACATACATACATACATACATATATATATATATATATATATATATATATATATATATATATATGTATATATATGTGTGTGTGCTTGTGTGATTAAGTGCGAGAGAAGTCCCTCTGTATTGCTTCTAATTTGCGTAGTACTCTGAAATTTCTTCAACTTCCTTACATATAAAGCGATACATACAAATACACAGTTTTCCGTTATATATTTCCTGCCATGGATCTGTGAGAATTTATTCTAATTCCAAAAAGGAATTCCAGCCCAACTCGATGTCAGCACCAAAGCAAACCCAACATGACAGCTCAGGCAAACAAATAATTAAAAATCAAATTAATCGTTATGTGAATTGGACTGAATTCATTTGTAATGTTCATTACCACTGGCTCATTTGCCATAAAATGATTTCAAATGGTACAAATGTTCCATGAATATTCAATGTTAGACGGCTTCCAATGGGCAGCGATTAATGAGATACTTTATGCCTCGTTTTGATGGGCTGCTGCTTCACACATCACCTCTTTGCCTCTATTTGATTAACTTCTTTTGTTTTATTCTCTGTCATCTTCTTGACTTTTCTGCTTAGTATTTTTCATCTTATTCTTCCCATCTGGTTCCCATTTTCATATGGGGTCGCCGTTTCAGATGAGCCGTTTCCATCTATTTCTATCCTGCGCCTCTGCCTCATCAGTTCCCTTCCCATGTAAGTCTCCTCTCACACAGTCCTTCCATCTCTTTTTTGGTCTCCCTCTTCTTCTTCTTCCTTGAACCTCCATCCACACAGTATGTCTCCCAGCGTGGTCCTCATCTCTCCTCAACAGGTGTCCATACTATCTCTGCCTCTCCTCCTGCAATTTCTTTGATACTTCCACCGCCTTAGTCGACCCCCTTATGTAGTCATTTCTGATCCTATCCTCTCTTGTGACCCCAGACATCCACCTGAGCATTCTCATTTGTGCCACTTTAGTATTTTTCATAAAACCCCCAAAATGAATTAACTATAGTCCTTTCATGTTAGCTACAAGTGTATCATCAAATTTAACTGTCTTCGGTGATCTTATGCGTTGATAGTATTGATAAAGTTTTTTCTAATCATCCATTGTTTGTATAATTTATGATACATTAACATTCAGGTGATCAGAAGATTATTGAAGTCAAGTAAATCATGAATTCAGACATAATCACTTCCATGGGGAGGGGCTGTCATTTATAGGTTATTTCTAACGTCATGCACGTAAATGATGTCATTCCCAGCCAAGGCTTACACTACTCACATAACGAAGTAAAGAAAAAATAAATAAATAAAACTGGAAGCAAAAGTATTAGGAACCAGCAGCGGCCGATATGATTGCTGCTTTCTATAGAGTCGGATCTCTATTGCCACCTCGATTCGCGCTCTCGATTCGTGAAAAGGTATTGCCATAGTTATTCCTGGCAACCCGTCGGCCCCTCTTCAGACACCTCCTCCTTCCTGTTTCATCATCATCATCATCCTCATCATCCTCTATTTATGTTTTTCAGAGTCATACGGAAAGCGCATCGAGCCGGTTTTGCGCGAATAATCTCTTCACATTTTCCATGTCAACGTTTTTGATCTTTTACTCTTAACTTTATTTTATCATTTTTGAATTTATTTATTCTAGGTTTCCCGTTGCTGTGAAAGGATAAGGTGAGAAAGATGGATGGAAATTCAGGAAAGGATTAATGATTACAAATGAGTAGTGAGTTATATCTTTCAATTAATACCCGCCATTCCTCTGTGCTCTGATGAATATCGCGGTCATGAATAAAATGTTTCTTTATTCTGTCTAGATATTAATTTTTTCCATCGTTGATTCTCCCAAGTTGCTTCACTTTATCCGTCAGAAAGTATACAGGTCTCGTCTTTGTATTGTAACTGGGGTACATTCATTTACATAAATGAACGTATTTAAGCGTACATTATACATCTGTGACCATAAGTGTACAGTTCTCTTACATTGCATTTCAGTTGCACTAATTTACGTGAATAAAAATACGAGTATGTATATGTATAGTATACATCTGTGAGCATATGAGTACAGTTCTCTTATATTGTATTTATCGTGACTAATATTGATATACGTGGATGAACGTATATAAGCGTTAAGTATACATGTGTGCATGTGTCAACAGCTCTTTTATATTGTGTTTATATCAACGTATATTCATATGTGTGTATAATCATATTCAAAAGTACAGTGTACATCTATGGTCATGTATGAACAGTTCTCATATATTGTATTTTTTGTGACATATATTCATTTACCTTTCAGATGTATTTTAGCTCACATATGTATCCCATACGCTTAAATACACTTGTAAACACAAAAGAACATACGTCAATAGAAGAAATAGAGCATACGCAATTTACATCTTGTTTTAAACTCTCTGAATCGTGCTACTAATGCTTATTGTTTTTTTTCCGGTGACGAACGAATGTCCATAATTTTGAATCAACCCTTTGATGCCGATTCTATCCGAATTTAAGTTTTCCGCGTTTTATGGGTTTAATGATATTACACTTTTGCCTTTGAGGTTTTTAAAACAACGGTGCCTTTGATGGTCATTATTTTGTTCTTCCTTTCGTATCTTTTTCTCTTGTGTTGTTGTTCAGTGTCTTTGTTGTTGCCAGATTTAATAATCGTTTGTGCATATTTCTTTTGGGACTTGCCTAGATAGTGACCCCAAGGATTTTCGGGGTCGTTATTTAGGACTGATATTTCTTAGGGGTCAATATTTTTATGATATTTACAGTCTTTTGTTTATGTTTTTTTTTTACGGTAATGCCCAAAGGGCTTGTACTAAACATGCTGCAGAGGTGGATACCGGATTAAAACCTATCTTGGAAAGATCCATTTTTTCATAAAGTGGTCTTTCTTTCTCCATTTATTCACTACTTTGTTTATTGCAAATGGAGCCAAATTTTTAAGACGCAAATGTCTTTACCACAACTTTCTGATTAATTCTCGCTGATTCAGAGCGAGAGAATCTGTTTCCACTCGGTAGCAGCTTTAAAGACGATCTCTAGGCAATAGGAAATAAATCGAAAAACAGAAATGATCCTCACACCACTTTATTCTGCAATCAAGAACTTTAATTCAAGGTATTAACAGATATCTGTCGTAAATGTGAACCCATCCTCTGGGGCGCAGAAAATGATGGCAGCTGGGAAAGATTTCTATGACGTCCCATTAACTTCGTTGTTCGTTTCATGTTAGGTGTAATAAGCAGAGAGGGACGGTTTTATGTAATTACTTTTGCCGTAACCCTGATAACTGCATTTCCCAGCCCTGGTGTGAATTACTCCCGTAACTCAAAACGGATCTTTCCTAGATAGTGACCCCAAGGTTTCGGTGGACGTTATCTAGGACTAATATTTCTTGGGGGATCATTATCTATAAGATATTTACAGTCTTTTGTTTATGTTTTTACAGTAATCACCAACTGGTTTGTACTAAACACGCTGCAAAGATGGATACATAAGTGGTCGAAACCCTTGCGGGTCACTAAGAAAGATCCAAAAAAACAATTAGGTTATGGTTAAAATCGCTTTATCATTTGATGTTTTTATCTTGAATTTTTTTTCAATCTCTTAATTACCTTCAGAGTAGAAACAAATTATGTTACGTTTGAATACTCTCCATTACAAAAACTTTTTAGGCGTTTTATTATTTATACATCATAAGAAGATTTTTCACTAAAAGAGAGGTTCTTTTGTATTTCATATAATATGCTGTAATTAGATTACCTTTTTTGTCACTTTATGACGAATATAAATTGAAACATCATATTTGAATTGATGATGCAAAAGTTAATAATATCTAACCAGAACGATATACGAAATTCTTAATGACTTAGATAATCACCCAAGCACAAAAGAATGACGGATATTAATTGGAAAATGCACATTACCACTCATTTACGGTCATTCGGCCTTTCCCGTGTTTAAATCTATCTTTCTCACCTTGTTATTTCACACCAACAAAGAATCAAGGTTAAATAGAAAAAAAAAAGATAACAAGGGCTGACATGAAAAATGTGGAGAGATTATTTGCGTAAAACCGACTCGATGCGCTTTTCGTATGTCTTTGGAAAACGTGAATAGAGGACGACCTCTGAAAGAAATGATGATGGCAGTTAGACTCTTGATAACGATGATGATGATAATGATAATGAAGAAGGAACCAAGAAACGAAGGATAAGCTATAATATATATAAGGCTATATATATATATATATACTATATTATATATTATTATATATATATATTATATATATATATATATAAGAAGAATAACGAACGTTGACATGAGAAATGTGAAGAGATTATTCGCGCAAAACCGACTCGATGCACTTTCCGTATGATTCTGAAAAAGTTAAATAGAGGATGATGATGATGATGATGATGATGATGAAACAGGAAGGAATAGGTGTCTAAAGAGGGGCCGACGGCCTGTCAAGAATAACTATGGCAATAACTTTTCACGAATCGAGAGCGCGAATCGAGGTGGCACTAGAGAGCCGACTCTATAGAAAGCAGCAATCATATCCGCCGCTGCTGATTCCTAACATTTTTGCTTCCAGCTTTATTTTTTTTATTTTTTTTTTACTTCGTTGCGTGAGGAAGGGGAGCCGTGGGTGGAACTGGCGTCATTAACGTGCATGACGTTAGAAATATCCCGTAAATGACAGCCCCTCCCCCACCTCACCTTTTGGGGGGGGGGGGCGGTGGGGGGTGGGAGGAGGCAGTAAGTGGATTGCAAGGACAACGTTGCTAACGTGGGAAGCAAGATAAATATTTTTTTCATCAATAAGCGTTGGTCTTCACAGAATGCTCGGTCGGGGTTCTGAATAAGAATTTGTTCAAAATTATCCATATCAAATTTTCATGTTGGTCAGTTGACGACACGAAGAATTGAAATTATTGTGAACATGTGAAAGGTAAACAAGAAAATGGAATAAATTGAGTATGGGGTTGCAGTTCATTTTTTTTTTATTTTTTTAGTAGGTACTTAGAACATATGTAAAAATGTGAATATACCGCTATATTCAGTTGTTACTTAAAACACCGTGACACAGTGAATTGAATCAGTGGTTTATTTGGGAAAAGTTGTAGCTTAAAATATGTTAGGTATTTGGCGCATTGACATAGTAAATAAGCAACTGGAAATCGAGAGATAGTGTTGTCATAGTCACGATATAAGCTAAATCGAGTGATAATCTTTATTTCCAAAAATCATGCACAAGCTTTTCAAAAGAAAGATTTATTGAGGTACTTCTTACTCAAATCATGAGACATGAAGTTTTGGAAGTTTATAAAAAAGATTAATGTGTCCAGAAGGATGGTTCACGGGGCTCAGCAAGTCGAGCCGAGCAATATTATAGTTAAATTACTAAATCGAGAAATGTATTTTCTATTTCACCTTTAATGTCAGTGATGTCTTCAAATGGTGGTTGCCAAGTAATGTGCAGTATCATACAATTTCTAAATTCTGTCTTATGGAAATTGTTTATATGATATTCAAGTTTATTTTTAACTTTACCAACATTAATTTAGAATTCCTTTACCTTAATCTTGAAGTCAATACCTACCTTTCTTATGTTGCCTCACCTATCCACTAATTCACCTCCTCGCTCATTCTGCCATCGTCTGCTACCATGTTCCCTCCGGTATCCAAAATATCTTTTATTTCTATATATTCCTAACTCCATTTATTCTCATATTCTCGCTCTTGCTAACAGTCACCTGTTGGTAACTACTCTAGGGAATATTTCAGCCTATTGAACCGACCTCATCAAACTTCAGTACGCTTAGCAGTGTGGTATACAATGATCAAAAGGAATTCTATTACGTTATCTTTTTTTTCATTTCCTTAAAGAATGAAAAGCATTCGTTATCGCGAGTAAAATGATTAAACGAGAGTTAGGCAAACACGAAGAAAATTGAGGGAATTGTCCAAATAAGTCATTAGTTCCTTAAAAGCAAACGGAAAGTAGCATAATATTCTAAGTAAATCAAAGCACTTTAAATAGAAATTTATAACGAAATTTTTTTTTCCCCTCTAAGCAAATAAAATTCAGCCACTTGATACCAGTCACTTTCTTCCAACTTCTCTGGAAAATAGTTTAAACTACTAAACTCTATCATATCTAACTGCAATTCTAATACAAAAATAATTCCATTATGGTATTACTGTTAATTTCCTTGTGGGACTGTTATCTCCGTTAACGTTTATTTTTATGTTCAATGGTTTGTTTTACTACATGATCGACAAATATTCAGGAAAAAGAAACGCTTCTCTGATGGGAATAAGAAAATATGATAAATAGATAAATATACCATCAATGATTGGCAAGCTCAAGTCATTAAAGATTTTTTATTCAGGCACTACTGCAAAGAAATAGCCGCTCGACAATATTCAGATTATGATAATTCATTGTTATCACAGACTTTTCTTCCATTCAGTCATGGGATGATGAAATTATCAGAATTCGATATTCAATTTAAACTTAAATTACGTTCACTTCCCGAGAAGAAATAATATTATCCTCTTACTGAGGAGTCCTTTCTATCACTATTAGAAATTCATTAGTCCTTTTACCCGTTCTCTAAGCTAAATGAGGGCATTGCCATTTCCATCGCATAGTGTTATGAAATTTTCGTTCTGAATAGGTCTTTGGTTCATTATGAATATATATATAAATATATATATATATATATATATATGTATATATATATATACATATATATACATTTATATGTAAAATATATATATATATATGATATATATATATATATTTACATATATATATATATATATATATATGTAAATATATATATATATATATATATATATATATATATATATATATATATATATATATATATATATATATATATATATATATAAAAGTCCAGTTGGTTATCGAGTGTCGGGAGAGAGTGGTAATGAAGGCGTACTAGATATATGAAATTCAAAATATTGGGAACAACCCGACGGCCCATATTAGGACAAAGGGCCATTAGTCTGTTTGAACTAAATTTAGTGGAGATAGAACCTTTGTCAGCGTTCAATAGTACGGTGAGCGTTCATGTACAATCTTTGTTAAGTAGATCTCTTCAACCCTGATTTATAGTAGACTGATATTTATTTATGTTTTTGAAATCTGTACTAAATTTTGGTATACGATATATCAAGGCGTATGGAACACTTGTTTTTAAACTGGTTTAAAATATTATTTTCTTAAAAGTTCTTCTGCTCGCTTTTGGTGTATAATTTATTCTTTCATAAGGTAATTGGAAGTGTAAGAATGTGTAGATAACCTCATTTGCTTTCTAGCCAGAAATTGTTAAGTAGATCTCTTCAACCCTGATTTATAGTAGACTGATATTTGTTTATGTTTTTGAAATCTGTACTAAATTTTGGTATACGATATATGTACAACTCTTATTTCAGTACATGTATCTGATAACATGAATTCAATTTAATGATTTATCATCGAACAAGTAAAATTATTAGACTATGTGAATTTTCCGTGAGTCATTTTAACTAAACAGGCTATGTCCTTGCTAAATAAATCCTAATGACGTATTTACAAATATGTTTTAACATACAACACGCATTTTATGGTAAAAGGAAACACTGCATGATATGAAAAGTCAAATTTATCAGGAAATTTTGGTAGAATGATAAACGAAAGTCTTCAAGAGCAAACCAAAGTTTATTCTTTGAGGATATCGCAAAAAGAAGAAAAAAAATCTAGTAAACTCTGCATCTTATATCAGTATTCTAAAACCCATTTGTGATAATTACAAACCCTTTCATAAAGAACTATAAACTTCAGAAATGCAGAAAATTAAATGTTTAAAAAATCTCACCGTCATACCCAATCCCAGAAGAGAGATAAATTGCATTTGAGATTTTAATTCATATAGCAACTTTTCCAGTAACAAACACTGCACAAATAGTCCAAGGTTCAGCATATCTCCATTACTGGAATGAATATGCAGCGTAGCATCGAGTGGGTGCAGATCTATGACTACCATCAAAGATGGTGGATATAAATCTTCTTACGTGTGATTTTCCATATCATAACGTCCAGTTGAACTGTTTTTAACATCCATGTTCCTACTTTCACAACAAGACTATCGCTATTATTGTTTGTGATGCCTTTCGTTCCTTAGAAATGCGCTCCGATTCAACTAAAATAGTCAATAAAAAGACTTTTGGAATGCAATGCAACATTTCGAATGGCATTTATTTCTATTGGTGAAATATTTCCTTTCAGTTCCAGACAGGCAGGTAAATTATTGAAAGAAACTTCGACGAAACTCGCTGAATTTTGCCATTTTTTTCCAACAAGAAATCTTTGACACTTTTCATTACAGTTTGCACATAGGTTTTTAGTTTTTTAAATGAATCTTTTCTTATTAAATGAGCTAATTAATAGGGGTTTGATGCTTTGGTTAGGTGATGTGTAAAGTAATTGCTTCTAGATGCCCCAGAAATCGTAATAATTATAAAAGAACATTTTTGGATCATTTTAATTATTCTTATCGTGGAACCATGCGATTTTCTGGGTTTTGTGGAGAATGAAATTCTTTGTAAGTGTATGAAACAAAAGTTTATAAATCTATATGCAGAGCTCGTTTATTTATATGCAGAGCTTGTTTATTTAGAGAGGAGGTAGTGATATGTTTTGCGGAAATCGGCCATGAATGATCGGTTTCAGTGTAGTCATTCCCAGCAGGTAGGCATTCTACAAAAGACAACGCAAGAAGTAAATCGAGGCAAACTAAAAGGCCTTCAAATAACTTCTAATATCTGTGAAAAACTATGAAGGGGCATGATTTTCATGTATATGAACGAAACTATGAGAAACCATAATATGAGGCCTACTTAAAAAAAACGAATTCAGCCTTTGCCTACATTTATCGATGGGGCTAATATTTTACCTTTCTGCTCTTATTCCTAAAATAGCGCCCTTTGTAAATTGGCTCAATCTTATGTTCTTTTATTAGTTTTTCAGAAAACAGATGAAGTTATATGCAGTAAAAATTTCAGCATTCTACATTATTATATGCAAACGAATTAAATCATTATTTCTCTCTCTCTCTCTCTCTCTCTCTCTCTCTCTCTCTCTCTCTCTCTCTCTCTCATACGCAAATAAATATGCATAGATACGCAGGATTTTTCTCTCAAAAATCACACAGGGCAAATCAAAGTCATTCCCCAACAAACGCTTTCCTAAAACAACAAAATCCGAAATGAAAACTCTACAGAAACAATACGCAATTCGTAACGACGAGAGAGAGAGAGGAGAGGAGGAGAGAGAGAGAGAGAGAGAGAGAGAGAGAGAGGTGGGGGTGGGGGTGAGGTTGGAATATAATCTGATAGACAGAATGACCGGCAGACGAGCAGAGAAAAACTCATTCCGACCCATCCGTCTGATTGGAAGTGAAAATCCAGTAGAAGCTTCGTATGCAAAGAGCTTCTGCCATTGTTTGTTGGTCTCTTTTTCCAGATATTTCAGTTCAAATATTTTTCTGGCTATACTTTTAGGCTGAAAACTGGTTTTCGGGGGGAAATAAAGACCGCAGTTAAGAACATTTTCACCCTATTTTGGGTGGACAGTATTGGAGCTGATAGCCAATCCCTCATTAGGATTATCATCGTTGAATATACACAGTTTTTCTATCATTGATATTAAGGGAATTTTTCTCTAAGACCTGGAACGTGCCATCTGTTAAGCAGTTCAATCATCACTGATGTCTTCTTCTCTTAAAATTCTTATTTGTAAATCCAGTTTTGATTGGAAACCTACGTTCGGGTAGTAACGTATTGCAACTTCGTGCAACTGCAACTTCAGAAGTTCAAGCGAAGGTGCAATTCATTACGACCCTAACATTATTCTGTTTGCATTTTAATTCGCTTTTATCTATTTGTTCATTTATTAATTTATTTTTTCCATTTTTAATAAGTAGGGTCTCCTATTTCTTCCTAATGAACATCATATTCTTTGGATGCTGGAATTCCAAGTCAATGGCTTATGTGGGCTTGTGCCTTATGAATAGGTTTCACCTTCTGAATAATATTAATAATATAATAATGACTCGCCTTTGCATTCCATTAGCCCTTCTCTATAATCCCCCATATTTCTGCCAAAAAAATAATTTTTCTAACTTCATTTCTCACATAATCATACTTCTTTAATGTTTAGTTTTACTATAGTTCTTTCAGAAGTCAATTGATTAGTAATATCCAGGCAGATTTAAAAAAAAATAATTAACTTCTCACTATCTATCTATTAATAATTCCCTTCGTAAAGACTACAAAACTTTCAGCAACTTCTATTGCTTAGATAAAAGTTAATAACGGATCTAAGCGTGGAAATTACGCAGGATGAGCTCTTTGTATCGGGTTATTGGTTCCTTTGTAAGTGGCGATTGTCCCTAATTGGTGGAAGAACCTCCTCCGTTTGAGGTTTGCAGCTTTCACCTGAGCTCTTATTGTATGTTGTTGGGAAATAATCAGTACCTTCTTCCTTCGCAGACTCTATTAAAGCATCGAAAGAACTTGAGCTCGGATTTAAACACCCATAATGGTAAGTAATATTGCAAAAAGACGAAGAACAATATAACTAAATCAGCGCAGGAACAAAAAAGGGAAAATGCTTACGTTATCTAAACTAAGCAGAAGCCTACGATGGCTCACAGGTCTTTTACTTCGCAACCATCTTATATTCAACATAAATACAAAACCATTTTCGAGTTTTGTAAAATAATTGAGAAGTAGACAGAACGTAGTGTACGTGGATGCCTACATTCATCCTTCAAAACGAAAGTAATGCCTTTTGTTTATTTATTTATCTTCTGCAAGCCACTAAAAATACAAATGATAAAAATACCGCTTGAAGAGTTATGATAAATTAATTGATTGATTAAATAATCTCTGGCATTGGGTTGAAGAGTTATGTAGTTGCATTCTTATCTCCAACAAAACATTCAAAACTTGAATTAAATTTTATTTATAACAGATTACTCTAGTGTTTAGAAGTTCAAATTATTCATTTTAATTTTGCAGAAGCCAGGCGAATTTGAGATCGCTACATAATCTATTAAGCAATTTATCGTGGTATGATACGATTGCCATGGAAGCCTTACGTTTATTTGATTTCATTAAAGGAATTGATTATGGATTCGTAACATATATACACTGGCTCTTGATGTCAATGTACTAAGATTAAAGGCAAAAACCCCTTTTTGTTTTACCCAATGGCATTATAATGATACTGATTAGTGCAAAATTCGTAGAAGGCTATCAAAGGAAATTTAAAAATAAACTTTTTTTTCTTTCCCCCTTCCAGTTTTCGTAGGGGGACGAGGATGGCGTTTCACTTAGAATCTTTGTTTCCCGTCAAGGTCTTATGTGGCATGCAATTTCAAGGCAATCTTTTATAGAGAAAAGAAGAAACATGACGTGAGCAAAACCGATTTAACTAATCACAGATTGTGAAATTAGCGTAAGAGACTGGATAATTATGGAATGGAAACTGAATGACACCAAACAATAGGCCAATTGAAGGCTCCTGGATTACTGAACTAATATAGAAAATTTTCGTGGTTCAATTAACTTTTATTATATCTTTTATTATTAATCATCCAATTGTATGGATAGAAATGATACATTAGCCTTTTCCTCAAAACGATGCAAGTGATTCGTCACTTATTTCTATTATTCATGTTGTCATTGGCGGTTTCCGTTTGAAAAACAGCTCTCCATATATTCGTGTTACCATTTCCTGTGATACTCTTCTGGGTTAGACTAAAACGTCGTGTCTGGTCAGTGTCCTTTTCTTTTCATCCGTAACAGACTGTCAGTTCCCCAGGCTCATGAAGGGAAATGACTGTTTTGACTAATGGCTGTTCTGACTAAAATTACATTGTTCTTATGTCCAATAAAAAAACCAATACAAAATTTCAAGTCCATCGGACGAAGGGATCAGGTCCATGGATATTATCAATCTTTCCCTTAGGCATAACACCTACCACTGGTCGTCTGCTTCACTAAATTTCTTGAACATCATGCCACTGGTTTTAGTCTAGATGATCACTCCAGGTATCTTACTCCTTTTCGTCTGTTACTATGCTTTCGGGTCGCCTTTGGACAAAGAACGCTCCTGGCATAAGGCCAACTGAATATAAACCAGACAACCTGATGCATTCAGCAACGAAAAAAGTCTCTTTTTTATCTTATTCAGTTTTATTACTTGTCCTGATTCTTCATGAGTTAGTTGTCCGTACTGACTACTCCTTAAAAAGATATATATATATATATATATTATATAATATAATATATATATATTTATATAATATATATAATAATAATAATAATAAAATTAATAAGTAAAATAATAAATAATAATAATAATAATAATAATAATAAAATAATAAATAAGCATATAAACTTCGTTAATACATTAAATACGAG
This sequence comes from Macrobrachium nipponense, assembly GCF_015104395.2. Lineage (NCBI taxonomy): Eukaryota > Metazoa > Arthropoda > Malacostraca > Decapoda > Palaemonidae > Macrobrachium > Macrobrachium nipponense. The sequence continues at coordinate 100,096,801 of NC_061107.1, forward strand.
GATATATTTTACATTTAAATGCGTTTAGTCATGCAAACGAATAAACGTCACTAGAAATACAGTATAAGATAGCTGGATACACATGCACACAGATGTATACTGTGCGATTAGATGCGTTCTGATTTCTTAATACTAATCAGATAATTTGTTTAGGTAGCGAAAGAGAAATAACCTAGCTAAAAGAATTTTATACTGAAAGAAAAATAACATTGAAAAAAGTTACAAAAAAACTTTTGTTGACATGCATGCACTAACAAGTAAAAAAATAATAAATAAAATCGTGGGCTCAAAACATGGAAGGAAATGCTACAAGAAAAAAAATATATACATACTTTATCTCTTGTAAGATTTCCTTAAATGTTTGGGGCCCACGCTATTATTTTTTTAGAGATGATTAATTATAAGAAAATCCTGGTGTGTCTCAAAAAAATATTTTTCCACTTTTTAGTGCATATCTATAAAAGCTCTTATAAAAATTTTTTGTTAAAATTTAATACTTTTTAGTTTTGACAGAAATTGTAACCGATTTATGATTGTAGCTAACAAAATTGACATCCTGTCAACCCAAAGAATGTTATTTACCGAGTCAAAGAACTTGCGAAAAACTCGAAGAGATTCATACTGAGATACTGGGAGAGGTCACTTATAGGGTCGCTAGAGGTCACTGCTGACCTACTGATCATGAAAGGTACCTAGTGGAATGGATATCCTGTCCAGCCAAAGAAGGTTATTTACCGAGTCTTAGAACTTGTGAAAAATCCGAAGTTTCATACAAATCCTCAGATCCTGGGAGAGGTCACTTTAGGGTCACTAGAGGTCACTGCTGCCCTACTGATCATGTGAGGTATTGACCCAGGGATTGAGTAACTATGCAAAATTTCAAGTCCATCGGATGAAGGGATCAAGTCGAAAATTGAGTTACAAGATTTGACCAAGACAAACAAAAAACAAACACACTCGAGCAAGCTAAATAAAAGTTTTAAAAAACCAAGGTCCTCTTATCCAATATAAATCAAAGCATTTCACACAAAGCTCTGTTTGACTACTGAGATTTTTAATTCCTTTCAAAGATACTTAAGCTATAATCCTTAATGATTTTCTTGCAGACGCCGCTATAGAAAAATTTTCCCTAGACGATATGCAGATTGCCATAATTAATTGTTTCAAGAGATTTTTTTTCCTCTGTTCAATCATAGGATGATGAAATTATCCGATTTCGATATCCAATTTAAACTTAAATTACGCAAACTTCGGGTCGAGAATAATAATACCTTTTACAGACGAATCCTTTCTATCAGTGTTGAAATTTGTTTCTTTTAATCGTTTCGCTTTGGTACCATTCCCACTGAATTCGTTTTTCATGTACGATTTTAGAGAAAAAGTGAGTTGGAGGATCCAAAGTGTAAAGAGAAAGAAAATAGTGATAAAAAGATACTAAAAACGCAAAACGAAGATTTTCTGTCCCAGACTAAAACGACGGCTGCTCTTTAGACGGAATTCTTTGAAAAGCGAACCTTTGCTGTCGTTCAAACGACAGCCTAAAACCCAGGCGGTCAATAGCTTGAAAAGCGTTTCGTTATCACTACCACGCATCCCTCTTCAAACCTGAAATGCACGAAACTTGCACTTTTAGATTTCTATAAAGTCACGAAAAATCAGTTAAAATGTGAAATTTAAATTCATTTCTAAAATTTTTCATCTCAATGTTTGATATCTCGCTTACTTAAAGTATACAAGTAATATTTGTAGCGGCCTTAAATCAGCAAAAGGTTATCACGAATTACTTTAAGCGATACAAAATATACTTGTGCACAATGAACTTCCATTATTCGTGCGTCAGTTAGAAATTTTAAATGCAATACGTGTTAAACCATAAATCAAATTGCATATTCTTAGATATAAACTCATGATAAATCAAATAATTTGGAATGACCGGAAGAATAGAAACTAAATTTTTCTCGCCATATTTGTCCTTTAACTCTGAATCTGCATACTAACAGTTAACAGAAGTATATATGAATATATGCCATCAAAAAGTGTAAATAGACTTTGATGAACTTTGCGTCGTAGACAAATATCAAAGAACGCCATTCGAAGCAATTAAAGTCTCAAGTAATTTCATAATGCATCGCTTAGCGGTCTAATAAGGGATTCTTGCACCGATGTTGAGATTTGCATTTCACAGACAGACATGTGTAGTCAAGTAAAATAATCATGGATAGATAAAAGAATAATCAGAAATTTTCCTTTTTGTGATGGCTAGACACTAGCTATGCAAAGGCATACTGGGTATGTATGAACGATCTATCATGGCTTTATTCTCTTTCAAGAAATAATGCCTCAGGCTTTAGCGAATGTGTAATGCTTAATGAGATTTATATTATAACAGTTTATGAAATCCAGTATTTATGTGTACGTAGGGATGTTATGTATAAAAATATATGTATATGGTTAGTAATGCTGGATTGCTGTGTAAAAACAAAATATATCCAGATGCAATCAGATTCAGTTATTATCTTGCCATTCGCTAGGCACTGAAAATTTTTACAAAATGCAACGCAAAACATGGTCAAATATAAGAAACGAATAAGTATAAAGTTTAACAATTTACACGAGAATCAGTCCATCCATTCACAGTCAGGGGACAAAATTAATACAGCTGTATTTATGTCCGTTTTCCAGCATTACTTCTAGGGCAAAAAATTCGTTGTAAAGAACCATCAATACTATCTATAATTGCCACTTACCTTTGTCTCTCACAAAATCGCGTAAATACTGGATTCTAGGCTCTCCCAATCCATCACCTTTTCTTCCCAACGTAGCTGGCAGTTGTTAATACCGCTTCCTCTTAGAACTTCTGCATTAAGCCCACATTCCACCACCATATTTTGCATTCTCTCCATGTGACTAGACCACCTAAAAACATTCAGATACATCTTTTTAAGTATGCTAACGTTTTTGTACACACCCTTATATTTTTACATTTCTTCTATCAGCAACCTACTTGCCCTGCATAAAGTACATGAGCTGCTGACCTGCTTTTAATTTATTTTTATTCACAACCTACATCCAAGTTTTACTTTCTTACAGAAAACTGAACCCCAAAAAGATCCTTGAATGCATTCGAATTTTTTCTTTCACAAACTCACCTCTCTCTTCGTTACTTCACCTATCCAGTGATTCGTCTCTTCCCTCTTTCTGCCATTATCAGCTACCTTTCCTTCCAAATACCTACTCTTATCAGACCTTTTGATTTCTCCACCCTCCAGAATAACATTCACTTCTCTACTGTTCTCGTGTTTTTCATTTCCCCTTTTAATTTGTTTCTCCACCCTCCAGAATAACATTCACTTCTCTACTGTTCTCGTGTTTTTCATTTCCCCTTTTAATCTTGCTCTTACTACCAGTAACATTTTCTTAACTTCTCTGGAAAATAGTTTAACCTACTAAACCCGATCTTATTTAACTCCAATGCTAATACCAAAACTAATTCCATCATGGTATTACTATTCATTTCCTTGTGGGGTTGTTATTTCCGTAAACGTTTATTTCTATGTGCAATGGCTTGTTTCACTACATGGTCGACAAATATTCCGGAAAGAAAAGCTTCTCTATAATCTTGAGTAAAAGATAATGGGGTTAAGTAAATATGATGAATAGATAAATATCCCATCAATGATTGGCGAGCCAAAAGGATTAAGGATTTTTCTTCGGACACAGCTGCAAATAAATAGCCACTCGACAATGCGCAGAATAAGATAATTCATTGTTATCATAGACGTTTCTCCCTTCCATTCAGTCAACCTTGACCTTAGCCCACCCTTATGAGTGCTGCATGTTATTCCCAGTTAATTTTCTCGGTTTCCACATCATTGGTGTTGGGTCTAAGTGTTACATATTCGTGTAACAGAAGGAGTGCATTTCACCAACCTCGTGTAAAGAGGCTAGAAGTAGCCAGATTTAGTAAAATAAGCAATTTTTTTATACACTCCCCTCACCTAAAGGTTGTGGCAGTCTGCCGTAAGCACTATCTCAAGAAACACACGATTTGTCCTTGCGCGCGCAATTGTACATATTGCAAAGTATTTGTGATTAAAGGGGAAAACGACACATAGGTTTCTCAATGCTATAGACCGACTCAGGGCAATCCTAACGCTAGTAATTTCCTATTATAGAAGAAAATATGGCTGGAATGCCCAAAGATGTACTCGCGAGAGAAAAGTGACTATATTCTGGCACATTCTGTCGAACAATGAATTCAGAAATCCACTCAGTGGGAAGTTCACCTTTGGCAGGCAATCTCTCTCCCCGTGCTGGGGGCTCTCCCTCCCCTCCCCTCCGCCGAGCATTTTTCCTTCCTTTTCTTCACTTCTGATAGTTTTTTCCTTCCTCTTTGTTTTCGTTTCAGCAGTTTTCTTTCTCGCATCGTTCTCTTTGTTCTCACTTTTTATTTTCTAAGTGACTTGGCAATTTTTCTTTGGATTTTTTTCAACTTTCTTTCGTTTTCTTCGTTCTTGCATCGTTTCTCCCCCTCTGCGTCTGTTTTTTCTGCTTTGTATTCATACTCTCCTCTTCTTTTTCCGTCACATTTTCATTGTGTGTCTCAGTGCGATTCGGAGTTTAGCTTCATAGTCTCGTAACACTTAATTTAAAACGCAGGCTCTAAAATTTTCCTTATCATCTCTGAATATTAAACGAAAATATTGCGGAAATGTGCATAATCGACAAAAATTTAAATGAATCATTCCTGTCATTTTGTTTGCGAAAACGTCAGTTTTCTGGTAGAATTAGAAATGTTTCCCCAACTCCATTGCTCGTTACCGTATTTCTAAGACAAAAGCCCTACAAAATGAAATATGGTAATGTTTGGGAAAGAGGGAGAGAGTTCTCAAAAGTGGTGGTTTCTTGACACGGCAGAATTCTTCAAATGAAGGTCTTTTAACAAGGCTGTGCTTCATAGTGATGAACTTTGTAGTTAGTGAAAGGGAAGATGTGTTACTGAGACATTTGATTTGCTGTGGAACCTTTATTTATCAAAAATTGTTTCACGGTCTGACATTTTGAAAGTGACTGCTGTCTGATTTTCTGCTTGAAACCATTCTTAATAAAAATGTTAACTGTAATAATGATATGATAATTCACAAGAAAGGCAAACTTACCAAAGCCCCCGACCCCCAACAACCGCCCCCAGAAAAAAACAAAAAACAAAAACAAAAGAAACACGACCATTTGTTTTTTCCGATTAAATTGCCAAACTGTTTGAGAAAATTTCATGTCCTTTTATTATCTGCTTTTCAACGTCTCGACGACCCCAGTTCGGAACATTTCCGACATCGATCAAAGAGAAGAAGAAGAAGAAGAAGAAGAAGAAGAAGAAGAAGAAGAAAAAGAAAAAGAAGAATAAAGAAGAAGAAGAAGAAGAAGAAGAAGAAGAAGAAGAAGAAGAAGAAGAAGAAGAAGAAACGGCATGTCAGATCACAGAGTGCATTTACGCGCAATTATCCTTCCACTGCATCAGGGTGAAAAGCCACGCACGATTTCACTGAACTTGGACTTCGTGCCTTGAAGCTGTTACAGTGAATGAGTTATGGAGATAAATTGGCCCAAATAAGAGTCATGCTTCCCACTATCTCCTCCGGGCACCAGTCCCTCTTTCATTTCACCCTTTTACTCCTTTTCTTCTGGAGGTTTCTGTTACGGATGTTTAGGCTGGTGGCTGCTACAGTTGTTTCTGTCATTTGAATGAACTAGGGCGACATTATTTAATTCCAAGTTACAGTCGCATTCACACAGCACGAAGTAGCGATTTAAAATGCAAAAACAACAGCAACAAGAGCAATTATTATTATTATCATTATTATTACTATTTTTGCTTTTGTTGATATTACTCCTTTTGTTACTATGCAGTAATCAAGCACACCAAGAAGATAAAGTACAATGAAGACTCAAGCAGGAGACTATCAACTGAAGAACCTTTCAGTCAAAGACGAATATTGATTAAAAAAATCCCTTGTCATTAACAGAATATTTTAGTAAATAGATAAAAAAGTGACGCTTCCTCCAGCACAAGGGTTTTCTTTATCTTGAATGTGTGTAAAGTCCTTGTTTGTACACACTTGTCCTACTTAGCACAAAATTAGGCATCAAACCATGAACATCATAAGCAACATATTATAGAAGATACTTGAAAAGTTTCACTTCATGTAATTTATAGAATAGGTTCAAATCTCCGTTAGGCGAAGGATTTGCTGCTAAAGTCATCTGTTTGAAACACCTCAGTTTTTTATTTATTTATCTTTTTTTTTTTTTTTTTTTTTTTTTAGCTTTTTTTTTTTTTTTTTTTTTTTTTTTTACCTAACAAAGCGTCTGTTTTTACAGCATAATTTCCAGAAATACTTTCAACTGTTAGGATGAGTAAAATCTTGCCATAAAGGAATTTAAAGATTTCGGTGACTCTATTGCTTTAGAATTCTTTTAAAATGATCCTCATATAAATGTCTTCGTTGACAAACTTGAGTTTCTCAGCCAACAGATTATGTTAAGCTGGTTTAAATTTCGAAACAAGCGGTTTCTTTGACCGTGTAGAATTTAAAGTTATTGAAGATGCTGATAAAACAGCCGAAGTTGTAGTCAGTGTAACTCTTATTATTATTATTATAATTATTATCATTATTATTATTATTATTATTATTATTATTATATTAAAAGTAATGGCTACTTCAGCAGCATTACACTTGTAGAGATTCTTCTCTATTTTCCGAATAGCGGCTTTTTCCGTGCTACTTAGACAGGCTAGTAGAGCGCCTATGGAGGTCATGATCAAATACAGAGCCAAAATTGGTGTATATATTTGAATTTTACAGATAAACTATGATACCATAGTTATCAAAGTCATTAACGATATATATATATATATGTCTCTCTCTCTCTCTCTCACTCTCTCTCTCTCTCTCTCTCTTTCTTGAAGCAAGCGAGCTTTCGTCTGGAGCTGCCAGACATCCTTGGGCTGGAAGCTGAGGGTGGACTGATCTTGAAGCGGTGTCCGTCCTCGTTTATATTTGGAGTTGACAGCAGGGGGTCCGCCCCATGCTGATCTACTATTGGCTGGTGGCGGTAGGTCTTCGTTTTCATTGGTGGCTTGAACCGGGTCTCAAGCCACTTTCCATGCGTTGATGGTTGCGATACTGTAAGTCCTGCAGCCGGCCTAGACCTCCTTAGCGGCGCAGTTACGTCGATGGGCGTTTCGCTATGCTGCGGGACGTCACGGCTAACTTGATTATGATTGGCTGCGGGAGTATCTCGTTCGGGGGCGTCGTCTTCCGTGGAGTTGTCGTGCTCGGTGGTGTCATTGTTGGTGGCAGGTCTTCTCATACTCGTAGGGAGGAGAAATTCTTCCTGCGTCGTATTTAGTGTAGGTCTTACTTGCTGGATGAGAAGCGCCTCCAGCAGGCGTAACCGACGGGCATCAGGGGCCTTCCCGATGATCTTCGTGTTTTGGATGATCACATCCCGGGAGATGGCCTCTTGATGTTTGGTGGGGTCGTGATTTTTGATAGCCCCCTCTTGGGCGTGGCACGAGAGTCTCTTCGACAGGCGCATGGTAGTCATACCAACGTAGGCGCCGCTGCAACCGCGGACTGGGCATGTATACTGGTACACCACATGCGTCTGCTTCAGGGGGTCTCGTACCTGTGGAGAGGGGTTATTTTTCATAATTAGGTCGCGCGTCCTCCGATTCTGGTAGTAGATAATTAGGTCGATATTTTTGGTGTCGTCGGTCGGGGATACATTTTCAGAAATAATTTTCTTGACTGAGTCCTCTTCTTCACGGTAATGTGAGCTCATGAAGGCTTTATAATACAGCTTGATATTATCCTGGGGGCGGGGTTGCGGGCTCTCACTACCGTACCATTTCTCCAGGGCTGTACGGACTTCTCTGCTTATTAATTTATTTGAATACCCGTTATTTACGAGTACTTTGGGAGGCGCGGTCGAGTTCCTGATGAGTGTCCTGCCAGGTCGAGCAGTGGGAGAGGGCTCTCCTGACGAAGGCCCTGACGGTCGTGCTTTTGAATCTGGCGGGGCACTCGCTGTCACCATTGAGGCAAAGTCCTAGGTTGGTTTTCTTTGTGTAGACGGAAGTACGAGGCCGTCTTCCGTCTTACTCACAAGGACGTCGAGGAAGGGGAGCCGATCGTCGGTGCTGTATTCAACAGTGTAATTCAGCACGCTGCACTGCTGAAATGCCTGACGGAGGGCTTCTACCTCATTCTCGGCGTCGACTTGAACAAAGATGTCGTCAATATATCGTCCATATCTGCGGGGTTGCTGCCATCCTAGCGAAAGACTCGTTCCTCCACGGTTCCCATGTAAAAGTTAGCGAAGAGTTACCCCATTGGGGAGCCCATCGCTACGCCGTCCTTTTGGCGGTACATCTGTCCTCGGTGGGTGGAGAAAGGGGCCTTCTTCGTGCAGATCTCCAGCAGCGTACGGAGCGAGGCTTCGGGTATGTTGAGGGGCGCCGTCGACTGACTCCTGTAGACACGCTCAAGGATGATGTCAATGGTTTCGTCCGACAGGCAGCGGTTTTCGTAAAGCAGGGGACTCTACAGTCCAGCGAGGCGATAATCCCGGCGTGCCAGGGGGCGTCCTTTGATGAACTCGACCCCGCCCACCCCGATCAAGACGCCCTTCTGAAGCTGGGTCTTAATTGCCACTTCATTTCGAGACCCAGACCTCACGACAAGAGACTCGAAATCGAGTTGCTCCTCGACTCCATCCAGCAGCTCGAAGCTCGGAGCATTGTGAGAACTACCGACGCCCTTTCAACCCCTCCAAACTACTTGCTGAAGCCTTACGGAGAGGGGGCCCTCGCACTCCAGCGGGATCCTCACCAAGGAGATGAAGAAAGCGGCGAAGGAACTGAAGGAGAAGAGAACATCACGGTGCGGCGCGCGACAAGACGGCAGCCTTCGTCTTGATTGACACTGCTGAATACCAACGAGAAGCTGGATGCCATTTTGTCCGACGAGAGCAAGTTCGAGCGCCTGACAAGAAACCCGACAGACGACATCAAGAGGGAGGCCAACGGGGTCATCAGTGTAGTGAATGCTGCGACTAACGCTGTCCATCTCCCGCCCATACAAGGAGACTACAGCCTGGGTTATCTATACGGTAACATAAAAACTCACAAACCAGGAAACCCCCTCCGGCCGATCATCAGCCAGACGCCCGCCCCTACTTACGCCTTGGCTAAACGTCTTAACCAAATTTTGACCCCCTACGTCCCGAGTCGGTACAGCCTGCAGTCGTCAGTAGAATTCCTAGAAGTCATCAAGGACGCCCCTGGCACCGGGATTATCGCCTCGCTGGACGTAGAGTCCCTGTTTACGAACGTGCCTGTCGACGAAACCATTGACATCATCCTTGAGCGTGTCTACAGGAGTCAGTCGACGGCGCCCCTCAACATACCCGAAGCCTCGCTCCGTACGCTGCTGGAGATCTGCACGAAGAAGGCCCCTTTCTCCACCCACCGAGGTCATGACTTGTACGCCAAAAGAAAAGGACGGCGTAGCGATGGGCTCCCCAACTGGGGGTACTCTTCGCTAACTTTTACATGGGAACCGTGGAGGAACGAGTCTTCGCTAGGATGCAGCAACCCCGCAGATATGGACGATATATTGACGACATCTTTGTTCAAGTCGACGCCGAGAATGAGGTAGAAGCCCTCCGTCAGGCATTTCAGCAGTGCAGCGTGCTGAATTACACTGTTGAATACAGCACCGACGATCGGCTCCCCTTCCTCGACGTCCTTGTGAGTAAGACGGAAGACGGCCTCCGTACTTCCGTCTACACAAAGAAAACCAACCTAGGACTTTGCCTCAATGGTGACAGCGAGTGCCCCGCCAGATTCAAAAGCACGACCGTCAGGGCCTTCGTCAGGAGAGCCCTCTTCCCACTGCTCGACCTGGCAGGACACTCATCAGGAACTCGACCGCGCCTCCCAAGTACTCGTAAATAACGGGTATTCAAATAAATTAATAAGCAGAGAAGTCCGTACAGCCCTGGAGAAATGGTACGGTAGTGAGAGCCGCAACCCCGCCCCCAGGATAATATCAAGCTGTATTATAAAGCCTTCATGAGCTCACATTACCGTGAAGAAGAGGACTCAGTCAAGAAAATTATTTCTGAAAATGTATCCCCGACCGACGACACCAAAAATATCGACCTAATTATCTACTACCAGAATCGGAGGACGCGCGACCTAATTATGAAAAATAACCCCTCTCCACAGGTACGAGACCCCCTGAAGCAGACGCATGTGGTGTACCAGTATACATGCCCAGTCCGCGGTTGCAGCGGCGCCTACGTTGGTATGACTACCATGCGCCTGTCGAAGAGAACTCTCGTGCCACGCCCAAGAGGGGCTATCAAAAATCACGCACCCACCAAACATCAAGAGGCCATCTCCCGGGATGTGATCATCCAAAACACGAAGATCATCGGGAAGGCCCCTGATGCCCGTCGGTTACGCCTGCTGGAGGCGCTTCTCATCCAGCAAGTAAGACCTACACTAAATACGACGCAGGAAGAATTTCTCCTCCCTACGAGTATGAGAAGACCTGCCACCAACAATGACACCACCGAGCACGACAACTCCACGGAAGACGACGCCCCGAACGAGATACTCCCGCAGCCAATCATAATCAAGTTAGCCGTGACGTCCCGCAGCATAGCGAAACGCCCATCGACGTAACTGCGCCGCTAAGGAGGTCTAGGCGGCTGCAGGACTTACAGTATCGCAACCATCAACGCATGGAAAGTGGCTTGAGACCCGGCGGTTCAAGCCACCAATGAAAACGAAAGACCTACCGCCACCAGCCAATAGTAGATCAGCATGGGGCGGACCCCCTGCTGTCACTCCAAATATAAACGAGGACGGACACCGCTTCAAGATCAGTCCACCCTCAGCTTCCCAGCCCAAGGATGTCTGGCAGCTCCAGACGAAAGCTCGCTTGCTTCAAGAAAGAGAGAGAGAGAGAGAGAGTGAGAGAGAGAGAGAGAGAGAGAGAGACATATATATATATATATATATTATATATATATAATATATATATATATATATATCGTTAATGACTTTGATAACTATGGTATCATAGTTTATCTGTAAAATTCAAATATATACACCAATTTTGGCTCTGTATTTGATCATGACCTCCATAGGCGCTCTACTAGCCTGTCTAAGTAGCACGGAAAAAGCCGCTATTCGGAAAATAGAGAAGAATCTCTACAAGTGTAATGCTGCTGAAGTAGCCATTACTTTTAATAAAAGTATGCTTGAGAGAGGGTTGTCTGCTTCTTAAGTATATTATTATTATTATTATTATTATTATTATTATTATTATTATTTTTATTATTATTATTTTCTCACTGGATGAAACCTATTCATATGGACAAGCACCCAGGGGCTATTGACTTGAAATTCAAGCTTCCAAAGAATGTTGGTTTCAACCTCCCACTGCAGACCCCACACTGCAATATTAACTGATCATGATACAGAGCCGGTGATATTTTTAAAGACTTAGTAGGTTTGCATAGAGTGAGGATATGGCGTGATATTTAATGTGTATGTTAATATAAATTCGTACACAAAGTAATTTGGCAACATCAAAGTTTTAAAAATAAGAAATATGATCAAAGTCAAGGAAATTATATCATGGACTATGGTTTCTCAGGGATTAGAGTTTGTGGTTTACATTATTTTGAGGTCATGAGCAGGACCCACTTAGACAGTTCAGACGGCGCCCAGGTAGAGTACGCAGCGGGAATGAGTGATGACGCCAGCTGGGCCTCTATATGCACTGACTTGCAGTCTTGTTCACCAGCCTGACCCAAGTCACCCTCGTGTGTACACCTTTTCATTATCATCTTTTTCCACTAGGCATACTTCATTTCTGCAGATATGCCAAACAACTGTTCAGTATATGGGTGCTATAATACAAGAAGAAAGACATCAGGATCAGAAGTACAATACTTTCAGTTTTCCAAGGGCAAAAGAACTTAAGACAACGATGGATTCATTGCTGTTGTCGCACTGATAGCGCAAACGCTGATGATGCAGCGGTATGCTCTGTGCATTTTGCTGACACTGACTACAAAGATGACATGAAATCCAGACTCCTTGGAATTGATACTCTTAAGCGACAACGAACATTAAAGGATGATGCAATTCCATCTCTCCTTATGCCTCAAGATGATTAAAGTGGGTCCTGGTCATGAGAAGGCAACGTATCACTCGAAAATCCTTGGTGTCTGTCAAAATATAAGGTCCAGGGATAAGGGTTGGTGAGAGAGCGATGGGGAGAACCTTTTAGGATTATGCGGTCTCATTCTGGTATGTGCATATTCATACACACATGCACAAACACACATATACCTATCCTGGACAGAACATAGAGTGGAATGAATGCAATTGGTATATTAGCCCACAAACATAGAATTAAAAGAAGCTTTAAGGATTAATGATCCATTTGTCAATTATTCCGAAAGCTTAGACCTACTTGTTAAAAAAAGAAAAAAAAGTTGGTGAGAACTTCATCTCTAAATGAATTTCGATTTATGAGAGGAAGAAGCGTTACTGCCTAGCTGATGACAGCTAAGCAGTAAATATAATAATTTCATATTTGAAATGAAAGTTACCTGAAAGGAAATTATTATTTAGATAATAAAAGAGTGAAAAGAAAAGCGAGGCATCCATGCAAAAACGTCGATATATATATGTATGTGTGTCTATATATATATATATATATATATATATATATATATATATATATATATATATATATATATATATATATATATATATCAACAAGGCCTAGAAAATAGGGCTTTGTTGATGTAAAATGAACGTCTGAATTGGAACTCTTGCTACTATGTATTCCGTCAGAGGCCTTCTTGATATATATATATATATATATATATATATATATATATTATATATATATATATATATATATATATATATATATTAATTGATATAGCTATATATATATATACATATATATATATATATTATATATATATATATATTAAAAAATTATCACACCGTGATTCATATAAATCATTAGAGCAACAAATGTCCTTTAATATCTAATTCGCTCTACCTCGGTACATATATGAAAATATATCAATTCCGAGGTAGAACGAATTAGATATTAAAGGACATTTGTAGCTCGAATGATTTATATATATATATATATATATATATATATATATATATATATAGTATATATATATATATATATATATAGATATATATATATATATATATATATATATATATATATATATATATATATATATATATATATATATATATATATATATATCAACAAGGCCTCTGATGGAATAGCATAGTAGTAAGAGTTCCAATTCAGACGTTCATTTTACACCAACAAAGCCCTATTTTCTAGCTGAAAGTTACAATATCAAAATGACATTAGGATAGAAATGCTCATCTAAAAGTACATAATTAAATCTAAACAAATTAAAATACCACCGACGAAACCCTACCATTTCCAGTCGAGGAAGGAGGACGAGTGACTGGAAATCTGGAATAGCTAAAGAAAGTTCGTTGTTTACGCCAGGTAAAGCCGGGTGGAGGTGGCTTGGTGGTTCAGTTTTGGGGCAACCATTGTTATAAAGAGCGATTCGTAGACCGCTAGCTGTCGGGGAGAAGACAGTTTTTAAAGAATTTTAAAATGTTTTTATTCTACATTATTCTCACATTTTCTGCATCGTCACGGATGCTGGAAAATTCAAGTCATGGTAATTTAACACCAGTACTAAAACTCACCACCTTTTAGAAGTCTCTTTGAAGTTCCGACATATTTTCCTAGATCACTTGTAAGACTAGTATATAAATAGACAAAGTTAGACGCCATGGAAGGACTTAACTTGTCTATATGTCTTAAAAACAGATCCAGTTGTCAGTGGGTTGTTGGAATCAACTCACATTTTATGACCGTAAAAATTAAGAGCACTGATTTGTTGGATTTGGCTCTATAATTTTTCTATTTGGTAAAATAGGAACATTGGTATATTGTAAAACTAGATCAAATTTATATTTATCTTTAAATAAGAAAATTTTCTCGACATAACAACAGTAAAGCAATTGGTATCATGACAGAGGGTAGTTGTTTAGCAGCATTAAAGGGATTCATCCTGTCTTATGAGCTAATCTTTCTATTCAGTGGATTATTTGAGTGTTTAGTCCGGTTTAGGCAGCAAACGCTACAAAACTCTCGAATGGAGGCTAGGGCATGATCTCATCGGATGTCCATCTCAAGACTTATGAAGCGACGAGTGTCATCCTGAAAACTTAACGGAATTATTGCATTTTTCTATCCTGCATGCAGGAAAAAATATCGTAAGGCCTTAACTCGTATTTGTGATCCATATTCAGTTATTCTTTAAAATTATGCTCATCTATTTCAGGAAAAGAAGACATGGTAATGTCAGTCAAATTCAATAATGTTCCAGAAATTTATTCATTGGACAATTCGCCTTTGAAAGAGAATCTTCCACATGAAAAGCTTACATATAAAATTTTCTATTCTTTTTTAATTTCCCTGCATTCCTCACTTCCAATAGGTCTTTCCCCTTTCTCGTTTTATTTCAGTATTTTTTTTTTTTACATTTTACCTTCCAACTGACCTACTGACAATTTCTGTACTACTTTTTCTTTTAACTTCTTTTCGATTTCTTTATCAATCTATCGTTTCACCCTTGTGTATACTATTTTTCCACTAGATATTTATAACCCCTTACTTTTAATTTCATTTTTATTTTCCTATATTCAATGCAGAACTAACTAATCTTCCTTTCATTTTTCCATATTCAATGCAGAACTGACTAATCTTTCTTTCATGTTTCCATATTCAATGCAAAACTAACTAATCTTTCTTTTATTTTTCCATATTCATTGCAGAACTAACTATAGTTCTTTATTTTTTCTTATCACTGCCTTCAGCGCCTTGCAATGCATGGATTCTCTGCGCAATTTTGCTGTTTATGTCTTTCCTGTGCTTTCACTTTAACAAATCTCCGCTCCCCTTCAGCTTCCCATCTCACAGTTCTCTTGAAAGTATATCTGGGTCTGTCAATCTTTTTTTGTGCCCCCATAAGCTTAATTGAATTCATTATGAACTGTTCTCTCTAGGACTGTACAAAGGACAGGTCCAAGCCACTTCCATCTCCCTTTCATTATTACACCATCTACATATGGAGATTCTACAATTTCCCTCATGGTATACTGAATATATTCCTTTGTCAGTCTGTTATTTCAGAAATTCTCTCTTATCTTATCTTGCGTTACGCTCAACTTCACTACCTAGATTTATACCTCTCTGAAACCTGTCGACTTTTATATGGGTGCTTTTACCTTCAGCTTCAGTTTGGCAAGGACAGTTTGTGGTTATTGTCGGTATCTGCACTGCACCTCTGTAGTTCTCAGTGCTCCTCAGTACTCTAGCTCTCTTTTGTTAAATGGCTCTGTGATTTACACGGTTTCTGTGGTTGCCGTCTAGAGATGCCAACATGTATTTATGAATAACCTTGTCTTGGAAAAACGTACCTCCAATGGCAATATTATTTACATCACAAAACTAATGAATTATACCCCTTTCGCGTTTGCAGTCCTCCATGTAGCATCTTTACTCATTAAATCCTCCATAGCTTCATTTTGACTGCCAAGTTTTGGATTCACATCGCCTATAATTCTCACGTCTCTACTTGGTATTTCATCTGCAACAAGCAACAATTCTATATAATACTGCATTTCATATCATTTGAATGTTCATTTCTTCGAGCATAGCACATTACTATAATAATCCCACTGCAATGTCTCGATTTGGATATTTCACTCACTGCTCTCCGGGCGGTCGATGCTCTTTCGCACTTGACGTTAATATCATAGAAACTGGTTTTCGACCAACTATATCTTCTTCTCCTAAATTAACATACACATTTACCCCATACCACCTCTTTTCTCATTCCTGGTCACCGCGATTCACAAACAGCTAAGATGTCTTGTCCATATCACTTGATTTTATTTTCTACCTGTTGCATCGTTACAGATTGAATACAGGGTTCGTATGGACCAATCTTTTGTTTTCAATGTCCTTAGTCTTTATTATCTGGGAGATTTTCAGAAAGATCATGTTGTCTTTACTGGTGAATAGATATCAGATATTTTCTTTTCCTTATCTTTTCATCATTATCCAGGGAAGCATTGCCAGAATTTCGATGCTTTAACTATGTTTAGGAATCCATCTGTTTTCTTTTGTTTTACGTTAAGGCGGTGGGGACAAGTTGCCTATTATTTTGTTTTGTTTTTACTTGCTTCCTTTTGATTCATGGATCTTGCAATGAAGTCGATATAGAGCATTAATTGATTATTCTCTAAAGTAATCCTTTACTGTTTTTGACGATTTCTTCAAAATCCATCCAGTTAAGTAGATCACTTGCAGTTGTCTGAAACATTCGTGGTATAGAAAACATGTTTAGTTTAAGACCCCTAAATCCTATTCTCTCTTATTTGCATCAGGCTTATTTCGATGAGGAACTTTAGGAGCCCTTAATCATCAGTCTTGATCTCTCTGGCATAGAGAGAGAGAGAGAGAGTAGAGAGAGTGAGAGAGAGAGAGAGAGAGAGAGAGAGCGAGAGAGAGAGAGAGAGAGAGAGAGAGAGAAGAGAGAGTAACTATAAAACCCCAAATCCATCCCACTTTTAATCCTCTGCAGTAAATACTAAACGACTTGCTGAACAGGGGAGTTAAAAAATAATAGATTCCACCCAGATCTAATATTTTCTATCTTAAATTATGGATAAATTTTATAAATATTAACCTTACTTGACATATGAACTTAGAAATAAGATCATGGTCAATCCTCAACGACAATGAGGGAGACGTCGAAGTAAAAGGATAGAAATTTTTGAATATCGTTTGAGTTCTGAAAACCAACGAACTCAGTTATTATATCCATTGAGATCTAGAAGAAAGGCTGCTAACATTCTGGCTTTTAAAATCATCCATACCTTTAAAAACAGTTGAAGATATAAAATAGTTGTCGGGAAAATAGATGCAGACTCCCAAAAACTTACGAAGTTTTAACTAATAAGAGAAAATACAGAATAATGATAGTTTGAATGAAAATAACACTATCACCAAAACAATATCATACAACAGTCGAATAATAATAATAATAATAATAATAATAATAATAATAATAATAATAATAATAATAATAATAATAATATAATAATAATAATACACTTTCCATTATCATCATCTTTTCCATTAATTCAGTATTCCAGTTAAAAAGTTAAGTATATTTTAGTTTCACCAGACCACTGAGCTCATAAACAGCTCTCCTGGGGACTCAGAGGATTAGATTTTTCTTTTACGTAGCTAGGAACCAACCGGTTGCTTAGCATGGGACCTACAACTCATTGTGGGATCTGAACACATTGTATCGAGAAATGAATTTATAATCACCAGAAATAAATTTCTCTGGTTCCGCAATGGCAGCAGACGGGAGAGAACTCGGGCTACCAGATTGAAGGCGAGTACGCTATCCACTCGTCCAATGAGGAACTAGGATTCCAGTGAACTTGCTAAACTATTTCATAATCGTTAATCCTTTTCAGTGCCAGTACGACCCCAGTTCGAAACATTTCCACCATCAATCAAAGAGGAAGAAGTAGCAAGGAAGTCGAGCCACGGTGTGATAGTTAGTAAATTCACAACAACCGTGCATTTGATGTCTAGGCCAGTCCCTAACGACGCTCCTGATTGGCTGTTGATAAGCCAATCACAGGGCTGGAAACTCTCAGTCTCTTTCGAGAGTTCACATAGGCAGGATGTATGTTCCACCTCTCCTAAGGGATACTTTTGAAAGACGCATCCCTCAGGAGAAGTGGAACATAGATTCTACCCATGTGAATTCTCTCGAGAGACTGAGAGTTTCCAGCCCTGTGATTGGCTTATCAACAGCCAATCAGGAGCGTCGTAAGGGGCTGGCCTAGACATCCGATGCACGGCTGATGTGAATCTACTAACTATCACACCGTGGCTCGACTTCCTTGCTACTTCTTCCTCTTTGATAGATGGTGGAAATGTTTCGAACTGGGGTCGTCATAGCACTGAAAAGGATTAACGATTATGAAATAGTTTAGCAAGTTCACTGGAATCCTAGTTCCTCATTGGACGAGTGGGTAGCGTACTCGCCTTCAATCTGGTAGCCCGAGTTCTCTCCCGTCTGCCGCCATTGGGGAACCAGAATAATTTATTTCTGGTGATTTATTTCTGGCCTAGACATCCGATGCACGGCTGATGTGAATCTACTATAGTATGTGCAAGCATCCTGATCCTCACGAGAAATTAGGGCGAAAAGCCACGGTTTCACTGAATTTGGGCTTTGCGTCTCGAAACTGTTACAGTGAATGAATTATGGAGATGAATTGGTCCACGCAAGAACAATGCCTTCCTCCGTCTCTCCTTCTTTGATTTAATCCCTTCCTTGCGAGAAAGGGATTGGGGGATAGAGATCCTTCTTCTGCGCCTTTGGAATTCTCTTGTTTCCGTCACTCGGCTGAAGATGAGAGATGTAATTAGATGTGGAGTTATGATGCTGATGTCGCTTCTGACGAATTTTTCTCGCCCATTCGGAGATAAATTGTTTGTTCCGTCTCATTGCTGTTACTAATTGCAGAATGACTATCGTGTTCAGAACGGAATAAGAAGAAGAAGAAGAAGAAGAAGAAGAAGAAGAAGAAGAAGAAGAAGAAGAAGAAGAGAGAGAGAGAGAGAGAGAGAGAGAGAGAGAGAGAGGAAAGTTATTTTATGCAATGTTCGGGAACTGTTTTTAAATGGTTGCAATATTTAGGTTTTCTTAAAAAGAAGGCACAAACAAAGCACTGGTTCACTTATTAATTGTACAATTGGCAACAACCCATCAATAGCTATTTTTACATTAAACTGGATGCGTTACTACCGCCAAATTGCTTATCAAAATCGTCAAGAGCACCAACAAAAGAATAAATAATGGTATTTCCTCAATAAATAACAAAATAATCACCACACCTTACAAAAGAAAAAAAAGAATAATTAAGTAGCTAAAAACGTTTAATTGTCTCATGGTAAAAAGGAAGTTTGAAAACGACATTGCAAAGCTAACTAGACCAGCCCACCTACTAACTACATGCATTGTAAAACCGCTAATGAATCAACCATTTCACTTACTGCACAAAAACTAGGAGAAACCTGATATAGAGGAAAAGTGACACATTTGGAGAAAAGAGAATTAGCTGTTAATGTAGAAACAAATCCTGGAATTAGCACGAAAATCATTTCTCCTGTTCAGATAACAAGACGAATGACGATCAATATTATTACATGATTAAGGACCTCAAACACCCGAGTTCATAGCATCGGAGACTGATCAAGGAAGGGTTGCTTGGTATCAAAGGAAGTGTTTAAATTCTGTAGATTTCATATCCAAATGCTAGAAAGTTTTAGACATGATACTAACTATTGCAACAGGTCATGAACTTACTGACAGTCAAAGACGCGTGAGTCAATATAGACTTAAGGTTAGTCTTTTAGGGTTTTGGCACACATATCTGATGGCACTGACTATAATGAGAATTAAAAGCCACAGTAATGTTAAAAATATTTATACATAGGGTTAAAGATGACAAGGAGAAACTTTCGGATACTACCCCGTATCCCTCATCAGCCTTACTGAATGGTAAAACGATGGAAGGAGTGTTACAACAACGTAAGAAAGGGGCCCAAGAAAGATTCTTCTAACAGTGTTGGTCAGTAAACCCCAGTTCGACTGATTCTGTTAGCGTGACGGCTGGCAGTGGTAGTAGTAATACTATGAGTACTAGTAACAACATCATTATTAACAGGAAAAATAGCAATGATAATAATAACAACATCTGCCAACCATTGTTATCTGATGGAGGGTATCAAAGAGTTTGATTTTTTAGGAAATGGTTGAATGTGATTCGTCGACTCGACACTTACACCTTGTATGTGCTCTTATGCAGAATTCAATATATGGAAGGTTTCTGTAGTGTAATCGGCACTACCTCGGCCTTTCAAAAACGAACATCAGATTCATTCATACGCACACATATTTGTCCATATACATGTATAACTGAATCACGAAAGTTTGGAACGTGATAAATTCATAAATAAAGGTATAAGCCACGAAGGAAAGATAAACAACGGAGTTTCTTCAAGATCTTTCGACTCAATGTCCTTTACTTAGCAGACAAACTGACTTACATGAGAAATTCAGAGTACAGGAATGGTCGTATAAGTGACAGATAGGGATTCTATTTACTAATCTCCTTATGATCCCTATCTGTCACTTATACGATCTTCCCTGTACTCTGAATTTCTCATGTAAGTCAGTTTGTCTGCTAAGTAAAGGACGTTGAGTCGAAAGATCTTGCAGAAACTCCGTTGTTTATCTTTCCTTCGTGGCTTATACATTTTCCATATACATGCGGTTGTATGAGGTTAGCAAGAATTTAAACAAAATATATCTGACACAGTGCATTCCTCAGAGGCCTAGAAACTCACCTAATTCTTTGAAAATGAGAATCACCAGGCTATGGATTTTGCATAATTTGTAAGATCTCTGGAGCACTGAAGCTAATTTCACTTTGTTCCCTAAACCAAGATCAAAGTTTTAATATTCATTAGATCTATAAAGTCCTTCAAAAGGATTAAAAATCTTTATAAAGAAAGATGAATGTGATGTGCTTATAGTTATAATGAAGTTTAAGAATTCAATTTAGGTTGTTCTGTTTGTAATATGCAAAATTGCAAATTCCTTTTCAGACTCAAGCGTATCCCAAAGGTTGAGGAAAGTCGAAAAGTTGTGTGGGTATAATGTCTATAAAAATGCATTTGCATCTACTTAGTAAACATGACCAGTAAATCATAAATATATATTCCAGGCCATGAAAAAACAGCCGTTACAATGGTGAGAAACTGACTGTCTAAACTCCGGTAAAATGTATCTGAATTCGACATACATACGTACGTACGTACGTATGTATGTATGTATGTATGTATGTATGTATGTATGTATGTATGTATGTATGTATGTATGTATGTATGTTAGCGCATCCTCACTGAAACCTCATGTGTGTTGGTTCGAATCCTGACACGGAAGATGAAAGCTTCGTCATTTATAAGACTGTAGAGAAAAGCGAATCCATAAAGAACGACGAAATGAAGAAATAAAGAGGTCATTTTGATTATCGGAGATACACAGGGATACAAACTATACTGTGTCATGTAGGGAGAGAAACTGGAGGAAAATCGATCTTGAAGCATTATTCAGTGAGAAAACTCAAATAACGCTTGTTTCATTCTATAGACATTCGAAACTTGAGGTTATCAAATGTATAATTTACGATACGGATATAAAGAATTTGTAAAATGATTGCAGGTGTAACTAATACTGCCGTAACATTTAAAATGATCTGAAAAGGTGAAAGACTTTATTATGCACTTTGTTCAGAACTCTGGTCTAATACATTGTAATGCATAATGAGCTAGATAAAAGATATACTCACTTTGCGTGAAAATGGGGTTCGATATATCTTTCCAAATAGTTAAAGGTATCAGAATTTCAGAAAGTTTCAGTCATGAAGTTTTTAACAACTATGATAACAACTAAAGAGGAATGATTCTGGTTCAACTAAATGGGCCAAGATTCTTTTAAATCAGTCTCTCCTAATAATTTGAATTGTTGTCATATTATGTGTGTGTTACGAGATGTGTTACATAACCCAAAATTGAACGAAGTGTCCCCACTATTTTTCAGTTAAGTAAGTCTAGTTCTATTCAGGACTGGAGATCAATGCTGGGTAATGTCGAGACTTGAACACTCTCCCTGGTATTGACCGTTTAGGTTTTATTAATTCATCTGAGCATTGGGAAAGGTTCCCTCTCCGATAATCTCGCCTAAAACTTCTGCTGGCTTTTTTTTTGGCATCGAGTCTGGATCGTTTTCATTCCACCAATATTATTACGCAAAAGATTTTGAGCGTTATTTCTTTTGCACCTCTCGATCACTACCGGTTTTCTCTTAACATTTATTTTGCAGACTCTTGTATTTTCTCAGTATAAATAAAAATAAAAACTGTACACAAAACTAAAACTGAACAAAAAGCCAGTTAATCCGAGTGCATGCGAAAGAAATAGCTCTAGTTTGAATTTATCGTCAAGAGAGTAGAAGGAAAGTTATGGCATGGAGAAGGCTGACTGGAAAACATCTGGGCAAAATTATGCGTAATCGTTTTCTTACGCAATCAGAACACCAGTTAGATCGACTAAATTTGAAAATTTCATGACTGAATGGTGTTGGAATGAAACGCGAATTATCATTGCACAGCAACTTTCCTCAGGTTTCTACAAGAAAAACATTATTGTGATTTAGAAAGATTCCTTTTAATTCCCATTGGGTTTTTAACCAAGTAGCTTCGTTAAGTCTCCATTATAATTAGTACCTTTCGTCACTCCACGTTCTTTTGCAATTGTGAAAGGAAAGCCTTTAGTGAGGAAAATATGTACAAGATATAAAGATAAAAAACTGTCATGGAAACGTAGCGGTTTGAACTCATTGCATAAAAATGTCAGAAATAGTATTAATCGAGAATGATTGAAGAGTAAATCTTCGCCAATGCTAAAATTATGAGGAAAATCCAACCAGTCATTAGCTGGAAAAAAAATGTGTCTCAATATTTTCCTAGACTTTTTTTAGAACAATTATTACCATCGATCATATTCCAAAGGGTTTTTGAATCTCGCAGTAAGAAAAAGAGGAAATCTAACATGTCACTATGCGGACACTTAAATATATATGTATGTATATATATATGTATATGCATACATGTATATATGGTATATGTATAAACAATAAATTACATGCTTATGAAATTTAAAGGGCACATAAAATGTACAATAACAAGTACAAACTACATATTTCGATAAAAAAAATGCACATATTTCGATAAAAAAATGCAGTCTGATCCATGGTAGATGTGGACACTTGGTAAATGATAACAATAATTGTTTGGAATATATTTTAATGGTCCTTTTAAAATTCATACAACACTTTTAGATTATAGTAAGAAAGACAAACATAATTAACTATATACATATATAAATATTTAGAGTATATATGTACGTATGTATGGACACACACACACCACACCCACACACACACACATATATATATATATATATATATATATATATATATATATATATGTATAGTACATACACACACATGTATCTATATGTGTATATTATATATATATATATATATATATATATATATATGTATATATATATATATCAAAATTTTGCAGATACAATATTGCAGATACAAGTAAGCGTGTCTGATTCTGACAGGTATTTGTTCGCATGAACTAAGAATAATCCTTATTCTTCGTCGTGAAATTATGCTCCAAACGCTTTGTTGCACGGCTGTATTATTTACACATACGTAGACAAACACACACTCACACAAATTATTTATTTGTATATATATATTTATACACACACACACACACACATATATATATATATATATATATATATATATATATATATATATATGTATATATATATATATATATATATATATATGTGTGTGTGTGTATATATTATATGCATATATATATATATATATATATATATATATACAGATAAATAATTTGTGTGAATGTGAGTTGTGTTTGTGTACGTATGTGAGTAAAGAAAACAGCCGTGCAACGAATACTTGGCATTTCGATTTAATAGTATTTTGGAGAAGAATATGAGAGTTTCGAAATTGTTGCATTGGAAAAATGCTTCCACCGTTTGCACCATAATGTCACGACGAAGAATAAGGATTATTCTTAGCTCATGCGTAGAAATGCCTGTCAGAGTCAGATACATTTGTATCTGCAATATTTTGAGTTTGGCATATTGCATTGTTACAATAGGTTTCAGTTAATTCCAATGTCTAATTTTTCATTTTATGTTTCATATTTCCATTGTTAGTTGAATTCTCATATTGTTAGTAAACTGTGATAATATGAAATCGAATATTTTGGAAAATAAAGATTTCTAGATATTCTGGAATGACTTGTACTCCATCTAAACTATAACCAATCTATTTTAAGGCAAACATTGTCTCACAACACTGAAATATAATTATAATATATATATATGATGGCAGAAACTTTTTGAACAATTATGATACGTGTTATCATTCTGGAGAAAATAGAATGCATAATAATGATCATTAATAATTAAACTCTATAAAGTCTTATGAAACACTAAACTGCATGTAATAGTTTATTGAGAAAATTTGGAAAATATAAGATTCTTTCAGCTCCAAGTATTCCTTTGTAACCCTTTAACTTACTAAAGAAAACCTAAAATTCGAACAACTGCAGGATACTACGTTTAAACTGAAATTCTATGTACAATAAAAAGCTGGGAAAGTGAAGTGAGCCTTTCAAGTGAATCATTGTTACCATAGAAACACGCTTCTCATCCCGGCCCTCCGAAACTAAGGTGTCATTTTGCCCACTACTCAATAACAGCTCAAAAAGACTTAATGAGAAAAAAAGTGCAATGGTAAATACCATAGACTTTTTTGTTCCTACCCTATTACTCACCAAAATTGAAGGAATAAAACATCGCTTCACTTTGCGTTAAAAGCACTTTCCAGCCGTCATCAATATGCAAAAGAGGTCGAGAGAGAGAGAGAGAGAGAGAGAGAGAGAGAGAGAGAGAGAGAGAGAGAGAGAGAGAGAGAGAGAAATGACATTTCAGAATGCTGTGGAATAGAAATGAAGAGACATTGATTAAAATGAACATTTCCGCCTATTATTATTGCTATTGTTTTTTTTTTATACACTGGCGCCGGCTTTTCCTTTAAGAGCAGCCCGCAGGCAATTATGCACAGTTTTGAAAAAAAAACCAAATTGATGAGAACGAGAACTTTACAGGCATGAAACCACTTTAAACGTTATGGTATCCACCAGTAAGAGATAACGATGATAGCAGTTAATCCTATGGAGTTAGAAAGAACGAGGAGTCCCAGGGAAGAAAATCTAAACAGAAGAATGTAAGAACTCGAGGTAAAACATCCACATAAGTTCGAGAGTTAAGATTAAGAAGAGAAAAGATCTGAAATCGGGTAGTTTTTGTCTATTAGTAAGGGACCGAAAAGGAAAGGCAAAATATTCGAGTTTGAGGTAAAATATCATTCATAATTCATAAAGATTTACGTCTTGCTCTCCAGTGGCGAGGCTTAACATATCTTCGGCGAAGTAGGAATTAACTGCGTTCATCATTCCCATCACTGATGGATACTGCAGCTTTTTTGCTGGAGGGATTAACAGAATTCCTCAGAAATGACACAGTTCCCCATGTTATTAGAATTATCTGCTGGTTTTCTTTGAATGGTGGATGGGTGTATACGGTTGTCTGGGACCTGGAGGCAGCAATAATATGGTTGTAATGGGTGGAGAGAATGTAGCTAATGAAAAATCTTTGCACAAGTGAGAGGCGGACAATTTCATGAAGTCTTCGGTGCTATAACTACATCTCTCGCAGATTTTTGTTTTAGCGATATTTAATAGGAGCGTTCTCATTGTAGTAATGGATCGATGGAGGAAGAATATGCTGCTGTTTTATTCTAGATTACTGAACAAAATCATCTAGAATGCCACTCATTTAAGAGAAAATTTGCTCAGAAAACCATATAGCAGTGACAAACTAATCGAAGTGCACTGGGGAGAACGTTCAGTGTTATGCTGTTTTTCTCTGTCTAACGCTACTCAGGTAAGAAGGATAAACTTCAATGTCCCATTTCGTACACGATTTGGAAATTTGTTTTTGTCCACGTGAAAAATTGTAAACTCTGGTTCAGAGATGAACCATGAGTCAATGAATGTACTAACAGTTTACTGTTATTTTAGAGAGACGTAAGCAATTACGTGCCTCTCCTTTGTCAAGGCAAAATAACTTCACTTGTTTTTAATACTCCAAATCTTTCCTTTTCCTCTGACGATCCATTATCAATTAAAGATAAATGTTATTTCTGTTAACTGGAAGACCAAGGAGTAAGTGAAATGCGGAAGACTATCTCCGTAGACTTCCGCAAGATTCCCGACTTTCTTCGTTATTTTCCCATTATTCTTAATGCCAGTTATCGACTGTCCAGGACATACTACTATATTTTCTTTACATCCTACTGACGGGTAACTTAAAGGTTTTAACCTTGCTCTTTGAATTATATATAATTCTGTAATAATACTCAAAATCACTAATTTAGACTGAAATTACGCAATTCTTACTAAATAAACAGTTATTAACTACGTGTGTAACCTTATCTGATTCATATTTTGTGGATATTATTTTTTCTCCCCACAAAGAAAATTCAACATTAGAAAATTCATGAAATAAATCATAATGACATTCTTCGATATTTAACCCAATAACCGTTTTCTATGGGAAGCAGCTTTGGTGCCCCCAGCTGTCAGCTAAGAGTGCGGGCAGCAAAAATTTTCGCTACTCGGATTGTCAGCAAAAAGTAAAAAACACAATATGGCACCTGCACTCCCGGGCGCGCTATCTTTTGAATGCAGGGGGGCTACATTAGCTTATTTTCAGTTTCTGTATCTTATTCCATATATTTTAACTCATATAAGTGCAGTAACATACATACGGAGGTCTCTTTAACCACTGTCATATATTTATATGTCTGCTCTTTCCAGCCATGATAATAATAATAATAATAATTCATCCCTTGGATATAGGATTATCAGCGTGGCGCCATTGGAAAATAACATTCTCTTAGACCAGACACACGTGCATTGTTTCTTGTAAGGAAGTTTATTCGCTGGACATAAAACCGTTTCTTGTTTTCACGCTCTTGAATTTATAAATATTAGGATACAACATTGGCCATTCGAATTATTGTTAATAATAATCATCAGATTTTTCTGTGACAAGCCATAATAATGGTATGTAAGAAGGCTGATTCGAAAAGATCTCGCATTTTGTAGTCCGTATAATCCAGTCTTTGGACTGAAGCTAGTTTTGTTATGAATTCTCACATCATCCACGATGCATGTCCGTGAGCTTTCGAGGTTTAAAACCTCATCTTCAGGCTGAAAAAATGACAAGGGTGAGAAATCACTAAAAAATACATTAAAATGAATTGCCTTATTAAAAGCTTCAGTAAAAACATAAAATAAAACGAACATCACATACAAACTAAAAATTGAAAATTACGAAAAAACTAAAAAAACGCAAAACATACAAAAACAGAAATAAAAATAAAAATAATATGAAAGGTAAACAAACTACACTAAAAAATAAAATGGCTAACGACAAACTTTGTGTACCTACTATGAAACTATATGATAGCTAGTTGAATACCGGACGAGTTGTTGTTCAATTCTGGTTTCATTTTCTTAATAAACAGCGACTCTGAAATTAAAAGGTCCAGTCTATTTGAGCAAAAAGACAGTACTCTAAAATCTAGGTGAGTGAAAGGATGGTCCTGTGCTAAACTGTGTTCCCTTATGGCAGAAAAAGGTAGTTTAGAAAGAGGAAACCTAGTTCTAACGGAAAGACCTCTGTGTTCCAAAATTCTGTGTCTAAGCCAGCGGGAACTGGATCCCAGGCATCGCAGACCACACTGCGAACAGGTAAACAAGTAAACGACACTCGAATTAAGGTCCACAGGAAGAGCAGGCTTCTCCCTCAAAAGTGATCCTACAGTAAAAGGGTTAGTAAAAACAAATCTGAAACTAACTTGATGAAAACTATACTTAAGTATTTCTTGTAACTTTTTTCGCACCAAGTAGCTACTATGACCAAGGAAAGGCAATTTAATATACTTTACATCTTTACTAGCAGTACTGTACACCGGTCTGGGACAAAATTTCTCATCTAGAAAATTTTTCAGAACTTTGTAAAACA
>NC_061107.1:100129882-100137382 GCF_015104395.2 Macrobrachium nipponense
CGGGACTATTCTTAATTAGCATATCTTTATGGTATTGTTATAAGTTAACACTACATTAACATTAAACGATTTAAATATTGACTTTATGGTTTCAAATCCACGAAAGTAAGGTAAGCTAAGTACATTTTTAGGCATTTCTCTTTCATTAGTAGCAACACTATAAAACTTTTTGTGAGATTTTTGATAAGATAAATCAATTAAATGAGGTGGGTAGTAGAGATCGTTTCCTATCTTTTTTATGTATTCTATTTCTTGGTCAAGATATTGTGGACTCGTGATACGCAAAGCGCGTAGGAACATTGAAGAAAAAATTTAAATTTTAATATTAAGATGGTGGCCAGAATAAAAATGTAGATATGTTAAATTATTTGTGGGTTTTCTATAAATACTGAATTTGCATTGGAAAGATTCTCTATGTATTAATACATCTAGGAAAGGGATGATATTGTTATTTTCGATTTCAACAGTGAATTTTATGGATGGCACTAAATGATTCAATTTAGACAGTAAGTCATTTACATCGATACTAACAGGTAAGACTACTAAGATATCATCGACATATCGGTACTATTTTAAGGGGACAAGTGTGACATTCGGGAGGTGTTGTCTCTCAAAAAATTCCATTTATAAGTTTGAAAGGAGAGGTGATAAAGGGTTACCCATGGCCATACCAAATATTTGTTGGTAATATTCTCCATTAAAAATAAATCTGCAATCACAAATACATAACTTAATTAAGGAAATTATGTGACTAACGGACATAGGCAATTCATGCAGTACAAGTTCATTACTTAAATATTCTAGCACAGAGTCAATAGGGACTTTTGTAAACAAAGAACACATCAAAACTGACAAAGATATCGCTAGGGTTTGGTACAATGTTATTTAATTTTTCCACAAGATCAAGGTAATTCCGGATGTGTGAATTAGATACAGTTCCTAGTAGCGGGGATAACAATTTAGTAAGATATTTAGATAGTTTATAAGCAATTGATCCTACAGTACTAATAATTGGGCGCATAGGTTTGTTTTCCTTATGAGTTTTGACTAGGCCATATAAATAAGGTAATGAGGGACACTTTACAGTTAACTTACACAAAAGTTCTTTTTTATCTTAAGAATTTGTTTGATATTGATATTAAAGTTTTTTATTACTTGGTCCAACGGATTTTTTGCGAGTTTTTTGTAAGTTATTTCATCTTCTAGTAAAGTATGCATGTAGTCAGTTTTGTCAAGAACCACTAAACTATTGGATTTATCAGCCTTGGTAATGCGTAAGCTATTATCATTCTTCAATTCTTTTAAACCTTTTCTGTAGCGAGCGGGGAAGTTATTTTCATGATAGGCATGCGTAGCACTATATGTCATGCCTTTGATAATGTCTAAATGATTTTGTGGTATGTCACAGTATTTTTCAAACTTATATAGAGATGTCGCTATTGATAAAGCTGAGGGTTTGTTATAAATGAAGAAAGAAAACCCAAAGCCTAATCTTACTTTATTTTCGTCAGCTTGCTAGCCCTGTTTTCGTTTCCATTATTCTCACTGTCGGATGAATTTTCAATAATGTTTGTTGTGTAAGAATTTTGTACATAACTTTCATTTAGAGTATTGTTTCATGAATGAAAGTTTGTACGTTCTACATCTAACCTTTTGCACTGTAATGTTCCAGTACATTTTTTTTATATTTCAGTGGGAAAAATGTCAATAAACTACAAGTACGTACTTATCGCATTTCATTTGCGCTAGAGCTGGAAAAGGAAAACAGAAGAAAACAACTCACGGCCGATGCTAAGTTGGCTTAGAAAGGATTATAGCACTTTTACCCCCTGCGTTGAAAGACCAAAATTCCGTGTAAATGAACGACCAGCCAGCAGCGTGTTGTCTCGCTACATAGCGACTCCGCCAAGTGATATACAAAATCAGGAAAATTATGATAAAAGGGGTTCGGGAGGAAGTGTTTTTGTTTGGATAAGGTCAACAACACTTCCTCGGACCTAGAGAGAATACATTATAGAGGATTTGCCTTGAAAGAAAGGCAGGAAAAATCAATTGTATATGTTAATGGGGGGATTTTCCCCCATTATTCATAAGGTAAGCGTGACACGAAACGGAAGGCAAACCACACACAACATTACACACACAGCCTCTCTCTCTCTCTCTCTCGGCAATCCCTCTCTCTCTCTCTCTCTCGGCAATCCCTCTCTCTCTCTCTCTCTCCACCTTTTCCTCTCCATTCTAACAGGTAATGAAAATGAGAGAGTTGCATCATAACATTAACGTTTATTAACACGAATAAACAAATCAATCAATCAAGTAATCCAGTCTTACAGACTAACTCAAAAAGCCCCGAAATAGTATATGGTCTAGTCACCAAAAAAGTCTACACCCCTCTAGGAATTCCTTGTCCCCCCCCCCCCCCCCCCCCCCCCAGTATCCAGATCCGTCTGTTTCAAAGATACAGAACACATCCCGGTAAGTACACACACAAGATTGACAGACAGAGGTTTAAATATTGGATATCATCACAAAAATGTCAAACAGATAATAAGCCACTCTTTGGCTAAAGCACTTCAACACTTACCCAAACAGCCGGACACTTAAACACTGTTAATAAAAAACTCCGGCGAATGCCACGGCATTCTTGCCTGTGACTTGAAGCCCTCTGTCAAAATCCTCCCATAGGCTTGGGTATGACACTCTTAAAGGGAAGAGGCACACACGCACATACGAATACACAGTTCGTTTAGCGCCTCGCAACACTAGTTGCATCCAGTTTCACAAAGGCACTTTGAGAAGAGTTCATAAACTGTCGTGCATTGACTTGTCGAACTAAGCATTTTTATCTCACGCCATCCCCAGAAACTCATTCATCAGCTACTCTCAGGTCGTTACCTCTACACTGTTCTCCACATTCCATAGGTCACAGAGAACACATGGACAATATATTATTAATCAAAAACCTAGGCCGCCTACAGATGCTCGGCCACCTAATATGCTAGCCCCCGCCTAGCAAAATTGCTTATAACACAAAACACTGGCCGGCTTAAATAAAATATAAGTAAAACTGCACGTCTCTGGCATTATAAATAAAGTCTTATCACGCTTTATCTCCCAATAACACAAGACGCATTTTCTTCTCATATATTTTCTGCATTAGGATTCTTGAATATCCCTCTTCGCTTGTCTGCAAGTAGCTGCACCTGTAGCAGACTGTAGCAGCTGTAGGAAGACGGAATGCCTCCCTCATCGTAGAAGACTTCTCACGGCTTCTGCAGATCCCCAAAAGACACGCTGTAGAATTCTCGCATCATCACCATCATGAAAATTCTTGTAATCACCCTGGACAACACGGCAGCAACCTCACGGCTGGTGGACGTCTTGCTGGCGTCGGGAAACGACTTTTTTTTTTGGTGTGTGTTAGTATGTCAGTCAAGTCTTTGGTCAATCTAAGAAAATTAACCCAGACATACTACTTCTATCAAACAATGATCTCAAAAGGTCAGAAATACTAACTGAACGTCTCCCAATTAACTCCCTTAATATGACTACTAAACCATAAGTCATTATCACAACTCCCAAAGAAAAAAAAAACATCAAGTTCTCCAACTCAATTCTCCAAACTCACACATCAGCACACACACAACTCAGAAATCACAGCAACTCCACGGAATTCTGCACTCACATTTCAAACTCGAATGGTCTCGTAAGAAAAAAAAAGAAAATCGTAATGAACTCAAGGAAAAAAAAGAATCACATAACACACCCAGACCCAAAAATGTTCTCTCCAAACTGATATTTGAAAAACAACCCCCCAAAAAATCAGTAAAAATCTCCAACTTTTAACAGCAAAAACCCCTTACTGCTCGATAATTAATTACAATGAGACTTAATGTCAAACTCCCATTTACGTAAGCAGCAACCCCCGAAAAAAAAATTAGATCTCCCGGTAAAATCAAATCTCCCGTCCAAAAAAGAAATGCTACTTAAAACTCAATCTCCCAAATTACATCTCTCAAGGAAAAGGAAGAAAAAATAATAAAAAAAAAGGATAATCACAAATAAGTTTCCCCAATCACAAAATACATAACATATGTATAATATGCATAACTCCCGCGTTTTTCCCCAAGAAATGCTCCATGTAAAGTTATGGAATTTGCCAGAAAGCAAACTCTCACACATGCGCTTTCGTGAAATGCTATTGTCAACATTTCCAGATATTGCAAAAATTCTGATCTATCATCATCAGAAGAAAAGAAACAGCACAGCGCTCATCACATCGCTTGTCAGCAGAAAAATCGCCTGCGGACGTATGCTCTAACATCAGCATAAGAATTGTCTAGTCAGACACATAAGTTTGGAAACTCATGATTCTCTAGAAAAAAAGGTCTAACTGACACATTTCACAGAATTAACTCCAGGATATGACTAATGTGTTCAAACATTTGTCTCGAAAGACTTATTTTCTCAACATGACTTTGCCCATTATATTTCTCCAAGAATAACACACTTGTGAACATAAAAAAATGCACACACATCTCCATAGGACTCGTAATGCAGTAATTGACACTCGCCTCTAAATAGTCACGAAATCAAAAAAGAGAACCGCAGAAATCTCCTCTTGGCTCGAAAAAACTCCCATAACCACAAAAAAAGGTCACCCGCCAAAGATTAATTCCAACTCCATATATTTCACCATATTAATAATAACACCACTCCGGTTATAAAAATATTTCCTCCATTTGGTTAAAAAACCAACCCCCTTCTATTATTCTCTATTTCTCCATTAGCCACATGTTAATAAAAAAAAGACACCACTCCAGGAATAGAGAATAATCACCTCTATTTCGGCAAATACAAAATATTTACCTCTATTTCCCCAATACTCCATGTGGAACAAAACAAGGCTCCAAAAAAATATATCTCCAAAAAATGTGCTCTCAAGGCAACTAACTCACTCACTCACAAATATTGCCCCATAATCTCCAAATATGTGTCTCCATTTGCAACAAAGATGGCTGCAAAATAATTGAACTAAACATAGCTCTCATCACATTATTGGCAAATATCAACAATGGCCAAAAATATATCTCCCATATATTATATCTCAAATTATAACTCCAAAATAATATATACCTCCAATTATAACTCCAAATATATCTCAATTATAACTCCAATTCTCCAGAGAATAACTCCATGTTATAGTCAAAAACTATAAAAAACTCTCTTCCATTTAGCATAACTGCTAAAAAAGGGCAAAAACTCGGCAAATAAAACTGTCTAGAAAATTCTAGAAAAAATCACTATGTGCCACAACTCATTATAACAGAACTCCAAATTCAGTGTCTAAGCCAAGACTTCTCCATATGCACTACGACATAAGTCACTAGAAAACTTAACCAAGTTTCCTATCTCTCACAAAGTTGTCACAAATACAACTAATGTATTGTGCAAGAAAACTCACAATTTCTGGAACACAAATATCCAGAGAAAAAAATGTAGTGCCATTACGTATGCATTCAAAATGTGCAAAAAATTCTCCCATATATTTCTCTATAGCATCAAATAGCTGAAACACGAACACGTTCCCGAACAATGACTCTAAGTCACGAACTGAGATAATATTTCACACTAACTGGAGAGAAAAAATAAACTCAAATTCACCCATGGTAAAAAAAACTTGTGTCAGCTATGGCTAACTTCCAAAAAAGGAGAAAAGAAAAATCAACGGCCTTGTTCACTATCTCCCGTAACTCACCAGATGTCAAGCAATTATCTGCTGAACTCATAAAAAAAGGAAAACAAAAAAAAATAATGTGTTGTTAGTTCCTCCCAAATTCGAAAAAGGATTTTACCACCCTTGACAGCATTAAAACGCCCACATATTAGTATAAAAAAATCAGTATCCGAAATATCATTATCACAGAATCACCAAAAAACTGCTATCATCAAAATCATCGGTATCAGTACAAAAAATATCACCAATGTTAATGCTTGTCCATTCTCCAAAAATTCAGCAAAAAATTCAGCAAAAGTTCAGCAAGTTTCACAACAACTCACCAAGATTCAGTCAGATTCATCAAGATCAGCAAAACTCATCCCCGTGAATCACTGAAATATTCTCCAAAGTTACAAAAACTCAACAAATAATTAACACGAGACTTCTCCCATTAACTCATTGTAACAATTCTCCATGAATTATTATCTGTAATAATTATAGAACAATCTCCCATGAAATATCTCAAATCTCTCGTAAAACAAGTCTCCCGTAATGATAATTATACTTAAGCCACCCTCCCGTGACACATCTCAAGTATAATAATTATTAATAATAACAATAATAATAATTCTCTTGCAAAGATCTCAAGTAAGGGTGAAATTCAAAATAGCATACAACAGTATTGCTGAATCATATGGTATACCACCATTTCCACAACACAGATACAACACCAATCATCGGCATTTCAAAGTAATTTCTCCAAACACAATAAAAAAAATAATCTGTGTATCCCCCCTTATATTTGTGTCTTTCAAGGCACAAGTAAAACATACATCCACACAATGCATTTCAATTCTCTCTTTATTTCCTTTTCTCTTCATCCAAGGGAGAAAAAAAAATCTCTTTTCTAAAAAAAAAGACTCTACGGGCGTTTCACTTCATCAACTAATCAATCAGCTGATATCTTAGCATCCATGGTCAAGGCCAAATCCATACCCCAACACAAAGAAAAAAAAAGGAGTTCACCCCCAATGAGAAAAAAAAAGGTTTCTCCCCCCCTTGAGAACAACCCCTCAGTCAAGCGACAGAACAGCCCGAGGCATACACAGTAGTACCCCCATCTCCCCTTAAACAGTGTCTGAGGACCCCCTCTCAAGGTATACACTAGTGCCCTCCCCTGCACTATCTCTCGAGGGAGGCCAGTAGTACCCTCCATGCAACTATCCCCCCGAGGGATGCCAGTACCCTCGCAATGCAACGCGCCTCTCTGCAGAAATGTGCTGAGCCCGTAAAATTGTGGCCGCTGTGTCTCTAAGCCGATATGCTTATCTAAGCACAGTTCACATGCCAAAAAACACATCTTAATACACTCTTATGTGTTTAAAACAAAGACGAATACGTCTATTATAAACACGTGCAAATAAAGAAAACACGTCACTATGGGGCAAAGACAAGAAAATTGTTGACCTCTTGAACCAATCCCATAACCCTGAAATATTAAACAACCCACTCCTTCAAAACAATAGTTTAAACACTCACCACTCCATAATGGGAACACAATAACTCGGAATTCGCGTAAGATACGTAACTCGTCGGCACATACAATGCGATCGGCGAGATGGCACCTGGCAAACTGTCACTTACAAACGAGACTGAGTTACTTGTCTCACGGCTCACGCCCTGAAGAATCTCGGTACGAGCAAATTTGATGACCCTAATAGAAATTTCTTTCCTCATCCCCCCATCCCACGGACGGATATTTTCTCTACCCCTTTTCACTT
>NC_061107.1:100142382-100149882 GCF_015104395.2 Macrobrachium nipponense
GATCTACATACCAATTTTCAGACCTCTAGCCTTAGCAGTTTTCAAGGTCTGAGGGCTGACAAAAAAGTGCGGACGGACAGACAAAGCCATCTCAATTGTTTTATTTTACAGGAAACCAAAAAGACAAAACCTCACTCTACATGTGAAGTAAAAATGGAATATTACTTATAACATCATAAAAGTCTTTGTGTATCTGTGTGTGAGACCTAAGAATGCAGGACTCTATGTCTGAGGAAGGCTTCCATGTTCATCCTCATCGCCTCTCCTTCCAGCCCGGAGTGTAAACGACCCTCTCCCCTCTGCTCCACTGAGCGCCACCCTTCCACAACTTTCACTCCAACAACAGCAGCGGTGTCAGGATTTTCTTTGTCTTTTCTTTCTACCTTCCTCTCATTAGAGGGTAGAGCAAGACAAAAGTGGGCCATGGTAGAAAAAGTCAAAGTATTCTCGATAGGAGGGACGACTTTTCTCTTAAGTGAAACATCCATAAGGATGACTTTCTTGCCCTAAGCGGACGAGAAAGAGACCCTAGATGACGAAGAGATATAAGCCCATCTTGAACATAATCCTGTCGTCTTGGGGTTTAGGACACACTATTGGCTCTTTAAGAATTTTCCCTCTTCTTGTTCCTCTTTTTCTCAGTCGACACGTCGTCGATAAAGGTGCAACGGCTGCGAACTTTCTTGATTGTATAAGAAAGTAGCGACGCTTGTGACGCCATTATTTAGCAATCCTGATGGTTGGTCGATAGAGATTTCTTTGAACGGGATCCTGAGAGACTGGTGTTCGTTATCTATGATGAGTTTTATTCCCACACCCTTAATGAAGCTGTTCAAAAAAACTGTTTCTTGAACAAACTTTAATCATTGATTAGAATTCCCTTTATCTCACCTCTACAATGGTTTGTCCTCTTCCCCGTTGCCATAGGATTCTCATTAGCATTGTTGTACAAGCTCTGTAGATTCTGTTTTAAGCAATAGTGATCGATCAGTGACCGAACAGAAATGTTCTCCTATTCGAAACTATCAATGATTTATTTTAAGGTCAGGCCTTTATGCTTTTCATGAAAATTCAACTTTCACTCTTTTATTTATTTCAGTTGTGTTTTATTTCGAGGTTAAGGTAAAATTCGTGTCTCGTCCGTCAATTTTTACTTTCTGTAATCCACTTGAAAATTTAAATCTAACACTTTCCTTAAACTTTGAGGATAAAATAACATAATGAAACTAACAAGCATTAAACAGTCATTTGAACATCTTTGCTAGTTTGTGAGGGTTCAGAGGTTAACAACAGGCTCTGAACCCACTCTAAACCTTAGCACATTTACGGAATGCTTTATTGAGGATAAAAGATGACCACTTATTTATTAAAAGCAAAACGTTAAGCCTGGAAAGACCCTACCTAGTATATCTAGCCTATCCCCTGAGAAAAGCTTCATATTCTTCATCAAAAAGGCACCCTTTGGATGAAAGCTAAAAATAGCATAAAGCTAAAAGCTTAAAAGGAATACCATGAATATATATTCTTTATGGAAAGAAGAAACAAAATAACAAAAGGCTCTTTGTTTATTCCCTCAACGTTTTTCACTTTTGGAGAAGAGAAGGTAAAATATCAACACATGTAGTTTTTAAAAGAAATTTGTATCCCAACTGTGCTCGGGTAATCTTGTTTTGTTTCTCATAATGGTTTTATTCATAAAATAGCTTCAATACGCAATTTATTTTAAAAATTACTTAATCATTCTAATTGATCTTTTACACCTGTTACTATCTGAGTAGACCTTCAGTCAAAATGCAGTATTTGAAAGCATCTAAAGAAAGAGAGAGGGAGGGATTTCTAATATGGTTTTATCTGTATTTATTCTCAAAACAGTCCAACATCTAGTTTACATTGCGAGAAAAGCAGTTCTGCTTTTTACTCCATCATAAAAGATGATTCATAATAGCTAGATGTATCAGGATAGAAAATCACAGTCAAACTCTTACCGAATCAGTGCTTGCAGTATTGCTTGGAATCCAACAAATAAAGAATTACAATCCTGTCCTTCTTAGTAAATGATCCGATGTACATACAATGAACAGAGGCAGCTAGGGAATATAAGTTTATAACTTTTCATAAAACTTGATGCTTCCATCAATCAGAAAATAATGTCTTTGCTACCAATGACACCATTTTGGAATCATTTGTCATAAATAATCATGACAGGCGTAAACTAATCAACAATACTGTGTGGTTGAACAGCAAAACTTTATGGCTGTGTTATCAATGTCTGCATGAAAAGAGGGCAGTAATTGGAAAGTGATATGAAGGACACAGGTCTGAAAGTGGTGTCAATAATATGTGAATCTTCTTTATAAAAGAATACGTGCATGTCCAATTTAGCGGCGTGAAATACATAAAAGGCAACTACTTCTCTCTCTCTCTCTCTCTCTCTCTCTCTCTCTCTCTCTCTCTCTCTATCTCTCTCTCTCTCTCTCTCTCTCTCTCTCTCTCTCTCTCTCTCTCTCTCTCAGTCTAACGATCTCAGTATTATATATTCTTGTGAAATCTGAATTAAAGAGTATATCGTCAAAAAATATAACGACGAAGGGGAAAAGGAGATAAACTTGAATAATTTGGGTCTTTTTTTATCTTTGTTTATCCACTTGTCAATTTATGGTTTATTTGGGGAATTTGTTTTCTCTCTTCGCATCCTTTGCTTTTGCACTAGGAAATCGAGGTACCTCAATTTTTACTTTGTTGTGTTTTCACGTTCTTCAGTCAATGGCACGGGATATACTGTGATGGAATATGTGTAATGCTTTAAAGACGTCAGTAAAAAATATCATTGTTATATGCCTCATTTTTTGTTTTTTTTCTATTTTTATTTTTTGTCTATTGCCATCTCACATAAATAAATGACTTCCTGATTTTACTCCTGGACACTCCTCCATGGTAACGCGTCTCTCTCTCTCTCTCTCTCTCTCTCTCTCTCTCTATCAATTTTTTAAAACTTATTTCCAACAAGTCCACAAATGCTTATCTTTTACTGATAAACTCACCCCAGTTCAAGCAAAATTGCCACTTTCAGGTAAATTAGTCTTAACAATTAAACGAATTTCCAAATGTAAATCCTGGACCCATGTATACTAGAACCTGACTGGATGTATATGAGAACAAATGGCAGTGTTCTATTTAGCGGGTTTTGGTGAACTGTAGTATGCTTTTTATTTGCTGAAATGGGCACCCTGCTCTAATATGGGTCATGCTTTGAAACGATCTTTTCCATTTCACTGATTTTTTTTATGTCTCAGGCTTTAAAGGCTTTGTAATTGTCGAAGCCATTTAAGGTCAAATTGGGTCAGTAAATCATTAGTGCTGTTATTTTAATTATACTAGATGTAAAGGAGAGGTTGAATGGAAGTCTCTGGATTCAAGTATACAAGCAGTAAAAAGAATTTTCGCCGTAATCCAAACAAAGGGGGTGATGGAGAACGTATATTTACCAGCATATTTAAATCTTGTGCCTGTGGAGGTCAGGTTTGCTGGTTGCGAAGCCCTATCATAGAAATTCAAATGTCCTAGAAGAAAGTAAATTAATGGAATCATTAATATTTAAGCAGTAAAATTATTACTCTACAATGAGTATTGAGTTTTATTTTTGTGAGTAATTGTTTTTTTTTTTTTTTTTTTGTAAAACTGAGTATTGAGTTTTATTTTTGACTAATTGTTTTAAAATTTTTTTCTACAAGGTTAACCTTTTTTTTATCGAAATCAAATCTGATACGAATTCTTATTAGCTCGTCGTAAAATCTGAAGGATATTTTTGAAACATTTAACCACACAAAAACACACACACACACACACACACACACAACAGAGAGAGAGAGAGAGAGAGAGACGAGAGAGATTAGAGAGAGGAGAGAGAGAGAATCACAAAGGAAGTCAGGGACCAGCTTATTTCCTTAATATTTGTAGGTTACCTTAATAGCGACCAGGAAGTCTCTGAAGGTTTTGTTTTCATTCCCTTGCTACCCAACACTGCACAGTCGGGCATACTGCTTGACCTTTTGGCTGCCAGGGTACGATAATGAAGTCGCCAAACTCGCCGGCCTCGACTATAGTGACTCTCTATAACAAGCTCAATCGGATGAAAATAATTGTCCGAGTTTCCGTTTTAGTTTACCATCACGTGACATAAACAACTTCAGCTTTTCGATATTTATTTTTGTTATTTTATTTGAGTATTACTACGTTACTCTAATTGCCTAGTAGAGAAGAGAGGAGTTTCGATTGATTTTGTTTCATGCAGACTTTCTTTTCTCTTTGTACTATACCAAAATTTGCCGGACAAAAAAAAAAAAAAAAAAAAAAAAGGTAAAATAAAATAAAGAGAGTAAAATCTGCTATAAAAGCTAAAAATCTTTTCCTTGATGCCCACTTTATACGAATAACCCTTTTATATGTATACAATTTATTCGTGTGTGAGATAGTTGAAGGTGTAAAAGCCTGAAAAAAACTTTCTCATTACTTCGTTATGCACAATGTGCATCATACCAACGCATTCCAAGCCCCAGCTGCCTCTACACACAAACACACCACACATACATACACACATTCCGAAAGGGCCTTTTATTTGTTCCTGACCTAATGAATTGTATTTCCACAATGAGTAAATGGTAACTTAAATGAATTAAAACTAAACTCTGAACTTCTTCCAAATTACAAAAGGACAGTAAACTGGTTGGCAAAACATCCGAAAACGACAGAAATTTAGAAGTAGCTGGCAACTGCATATTTTAACCCTCCCAAACTGGAACGAAATTGAAAATACGAATTTTACGAATCTTACATTGCCATTTATTTTTGTAAACTTTGAATATAACCAGAAAGCAAGGTAATAACACGGAGATGAAAAGAGATATATCTTTATAATAAAATGAAAGGACTGTAGTCATTGTTATACACAGATATATATATATATATATATATATATATATATATATATATATATATATCTATATATATATATATATATATATATGTGTGTGTGTGTGTATGTATATATTTAAGAATTAAAATGCAATGACGCCTTCAACCATTTGAAGAGATATATGTAGCATTGCAGCCGAACCGGTTTGTCTGCGCTTAAATTATTTAGCATCAACAAGAAAGAGTAAAAGAGAGAGAGAGAGAGAGAGAGAGAGAGAGAGAGAGAGAGAGAGAGAGAGAGAGAGAGAGAGAGAGGGTTACAGTTTTATTAGGTTATTATTCCTATATAATTTACCAGCCTCTTTGGATTTATGTCACCATTCTTTTGATGTACCCATTCTTTGGGGACATCTGTCTTCCTTTGATTAGTACCTAAGAAAAATCATGAATTTACATTTGTTCTCTGAATGATCAGCATTCGATCTTCAAATCTAAGAAGGAGAGAACGTCATGGCTGTTTAAAAAAAAAAAACAGTAGACCTAATCATTGAATTATACACTTATTTGCTGCTCGGCTTTGTGGGCGAAATGTAGGGTCTGGAAAAAGATAATAAAGAAATGTACACTGCGTCATATAATTACGTGTAGGAGGGCATTGAAACAATTTACAAATTATATTCTGACTGCCACTCTATCAGTTTTTCAGCATAGGCGATGCCTTTATAAAACAAGAATTTTTTTTAGCCTAAGCCTATTGCTGAAATGATTGATGCAAGTTGATCAATTGCCCCGTTGATCTGCATTAACCAGCAATTTGCCTGAGTCGCAAAATCGTACACAAAACGGTCCTTTAAAAATATTGTGTCGTTGTTTCTTTTGTATTCAACATTCTGTAATATTTATTCATTTATTCATTGTATCTTTATTATTTGCAACGACTTTGAAGGTATTTGGTAAAACCTCTCTATCACGAGAGTATATATATATATATATATATATATATATATATATATATATATATATATATATATATATATATATATATATATATATATATAAGTTCTAAGGGGTTCACAATAATAGAAAATGTTAAAAGAGTTCGTGCATATTTTAAATAAACTTTAAAGTATTTTTGTATTATACACGAACTCATAACATTTGTTATTATTGTGTTCCCCTTAGAACATTTGTAGAAATTGTTTGTATCTTGAAGCAACCCTTGCGCTTTTGTATTTTGTACGTACTACGCTCACACATACATACATACATACATACATACATACATACATACTCATATATATGTACACACTCATATGAATGTATGGAAGTATGTGAATAAATCACATAGAAAAAATTGAGTATGGTAGACTGGTGAAAAGGGTGCATAGTTCGAAAGTATTAGGAGGAACGAAGAGAGAAGGACTTACTGAAGAAGAGATAAATGAAGTTAAAGACTTATTGAAAAGGAGTGGGGCACACAACATTCAGGAAGCGGGAGTATCTATTCAAGAAAGAAGAGTATTTCGTGGTGCTTATAAAGGGGTTGGACATACTCCTGACGAGGATAGTTTTCTGGAAGTTTTATGCGCAAAAGATCGTCCACTATTCACCAGTTGAAGGTCATCCTTAATACTAAGTGAGTTGTCAGGGAAGTGAGCAACGGTTATTTAAAGGAATATTTTATTGCCTTAGTTCGATGTTATCTAGGGATGAAAACATACTTCACTGTGTGTTTTGGATGCCCGTTCTCTTCCAAGAAGAAGAAGAAGAAAATAAAAGAACCTGAGACAAAGCTCGTGACCTCATTCTGTGTACAATAGTTGTGAAAAATATGAAGGTTTTCCCCCCGTCTTTCTACGCTGTACATGATTACTCAGATACGCATTTTCCTAAGTAACTTTTATTGAAACAATTTTAATTAAAATTTCTTTATTAATAGATAAAAGTATCATTAGTGCACATTTTTCCTTTTACCGAAGTATTTCTGTTTTGCACATTTTCGTATGCTTTCAATGAAAGGTCATTGCCATTTCCTCTTCTCAAACCCAATTAAAGAAAGGTATTTTGGTATATTCAGCATTGAAGTCTTAAGATGTGACGCGTCTCTTGATATCGGGGAGAGAGAGGAGAGAGAGAGAGAGAGAGAGAGAGAGAGAGAGAGAGAGAGAGAGTCAAAGGATTAATCAAGAGTTGTCGAAATGTATTGTTTTAAATGTGTTCGATCTTTTTTTATCACTGAATTAATTGTACAAACGCCCTGTGAATATATTCTTAATTCCAAGACGAACGCTTACAAGTCCTTACATATATAATTACGATTAAGTGTACTAGCAAACAGTCTTTTTGTTTATCTTCCTCTGCCTGGATTTTGTTATGTCGGAGGACATTACTTTCAGAATTTATAATTATCCTGTCAGAGAATCGAAAACTTTTAATTCGGTGAAAGTTCTCTGTATTGGTAATTTTCGTAAAAATTTTCATAACCTTCACTTTCTAAGGAAAATTAGTTACTTTCCCTTCAACTTTGACTCATGTTTTTACGCTTGGTGCTGCCATGAGGGAAAGAGATCAGAAATCTAAATCCACATT
>NC_061107.1:100154882-100162382 GCF_015104395.2 Macrobrachium nipponense
AATACAGTAACACTTTTGTGATGTGTTTTTGAGCATGGAAGCCTTAAAAAAAATGGTAACTAGCAGTTAACAAGGAAGTTTTTACTCAGGAAAATTTACTAAATTGATTGTGTCAGATTAGACATGGACCATTATATCAGTACCCAAGGAATGTTATCCAAGTTGAACTTGCTGTCTAGCATGCACTCCGTCGCTGCTGAATACTAACGCTCTCCATTTCAATACCTCTTCCTAAGTCTCTCACATCCAAATTATGAACTTCTTCACCAAGCTACCATACCCCATTCTCTCCCCGTGGCCAAACTATCTCTTAACACATTGATCTATCTTTTCACGTAGACTCACCGTTTATCATTTATCTGTTTTTCCACATTTCTCACCATTCCAGTCCTATTTACTAACCAAATGCAAACCAAACAATTCATCTTACAGCTTCCAGCCTTCATAATTCACTGTTAGCTGCCAGGGTTTAGTATACTGGATGTACAAAATACCAAAATACTATGTGAAACAAAGGAGAACCGAATAATCCCTTTTCCAAATTAGACGGCATAAATGAAAAGAAGCTTTAAAGAAGCAGGATTAAAAAGTACTGTCAAGTACAATAAAAATTAATACTAATTGATCCTGTGCAAACGGAATTTCCGTCTGACCCTGAGTCACTAGCCAATAGGTCAATACCTTTGCGAAGAGGTAGTATAGGGGTACTGGTTCGTTTATATAAAGATGCAAACGTCTCCAGACCTTTACGGTCTACTTTACGAGCTAGATCCTATTTTAATAATATCCAGAATACGGTTCAGCGCGGCCGTTGAGAATGGGGTTAATGTACTATACCAGGACCCACTAAGACAGGTCGGCTTATTCAACCTTCTTGGCCAGACTGGAAATTAATGATGAATCACCCGGTTCGACTATAAAGTCGACCATGAGCCATGGTTCATAGGGCGTAAACCAACAGCAGTCTGTATCTTGTAAACTAATAATAACTATTAATTTACAATATCTTGAAGGGAGGCACTATTAAGTAGTTCCTCCCTTCAAGATACCCTGTTAAAAAAACTTATTATAGCCATGCCGATTTATTGAGCAGTGTATGGTCGTTCGAACACCAAGATTAAGACAAAAAGCTTCAGGATAAGGTATTTTAGATTTCAAAGGGAGAAACTGAACCGAGATTCGTGGTTAAATACATGCCGTCGTCGTGCAGATTCAGTCATAGCTGAAAATGTAGTGATATGCTCTTTTGAAGTCAAGCCCTAGGATTATATATAGATGAAATGAAGTCACGGGTGCTGAATACGTAAAGCCCTGGCAATAAGCGGCTTTTAAAGGAAAATGCTTATGGATACTGAAATTCCAAGGTTAACGTTATATAACACAGTTGTGCAGATATACCATAATAATCTACTCCCACCGGGTAACCAGGAAATAAGTAAACTACAGCAGCATTCTCTCTCTCTCTCTCTCTCTCTCTCTCTCTCTGTATCAGTCCAAATCTTTATATTTTCATTTGAATTCGCGCTGGTCGTTGGTTGTGTTTCTAAAGGCGTAAGTTTTTTATGGCTTTTTCATGTACGTTTCATGTTTGAAATCGATTTTGCGTCCGAAATACCGACTTGACATTTTGCAGTTTTTATAACTGTGTCAGCTTCCAAAGGTTAGACACGCCGGAC
Organism: Macrobrachium nipponense; assembly: GCF_015104395.2. Lineage (NCBI taxonomy): Eukaryota > Metazoa > Arthropoda > Malacostraca > Decapoda > Palaemonidae > Macrobrachium > Macrobrachium nipponense. The sequence continues at coordinate 100,156,559 of NC_061107.1, forward strand.
GAGCTCTAACGTCCATCTGACTCTTGGCTGAAGTAATTGAGACAGTGACCGATAGGTGACAGTTACCTGGGTCACTCATTACGTACACGATTGTATCCGAAAGAAGAAACAAGGACTTATTTCGGTCCAGGATGCTTCATAATTTTGTGTGTGATAAATTACGTTCGACACAACTTGTATTTCTTTACTGTTTCGGTTTTGTGGTTCACTTCACAGTAAATGGCGAATGGCTTTCGGATAGTTCCTCTCCCTCTGACTGATTCAAGTTCTTGTTTCATTTACGAAGGTATCTGGTGTTCTTAGTTATATGACGCACTCATTATTGCATGTCTATTTGACAACATAAGTACTTTTCATGTAAAATGATTACTTACGTGCATGGTACGCTTTATAACCTTTGAAAGCACATTAACACTCACTATTCTTAAAATTTTGTAATACATTCTTTTGGACCAAGCCGATTGAATGATATATTCATTAAATTCAAAAACAAAAACCAATGAGGTAATTATTCAGAATTAAAGTTGGCTTATGCCGAGTCGGCCACTGCCTAGAGGCTTGGGTGGTAAAGTGTTAAAGGAGACAAGTGATAATCTCATAATTTTTTGTACTTGTGTATGACACATGTATTATTGTATTTTACTCTCTAATGACTTGATCTTCACATCCTCGTTGGATATTTTCATAATTACTAAAAACTTTCGAATGTTACTTGTTTAAAAAGGCTACTTTGTTTTTATTTATATATCTGTAAATGCAAGTGACTTCGTACAGATGGCAAATCTTCATTTTTGTTGAAGCATCAGTTTGGCTTTTTTACTCACTTCCAGTTTCCATTAAAAGTATATATGCTTTTTTTTACTTGTCTAAAAAGGCTAAAGTTTTTATCTATCTACCTGTAAATGCAAGTAAATTCATACAAACAGTAAATCTTTATTTTTTTTAAAACGTTTTTGGATATTTCTTTTTACCCAGTTTCAGCTTTCATTAAAAGCATATTTGCTTTTTTTTCCTTTCTACCCATTAGTCAATATCAGAGGAAACTTTTTTAATCTATGCGGGTAAGAAGCTATTGAAAGAAAATCTTAAGTTTCCCCTTTAATATCTCATACACCACTCTATAAAATTTCTCGAATCTTGATAATAATAAAAAAAGATGCTTTAAAGGCCTCGTATACGAGGTGAACGAGAACTCGCGAAATAAATTCGCATTTTGATTAAACTCCCTCCGAGGAAATTATGCAGGCCAAGTGCCGGCGAGAAAATATATTATATTCCTTTCATGGGTGTTCGCAGGCTTCCTTTATCATCGCCGTAAATAAGAGGAAGAAGGCGAAAAGAAAACGGACCTGGCAGCGGTAGGAGAGAGAGAGAGAGAGAGAGAGAGAGAGAGAGAGAGAGAGAGAGAGAGAGAGAGAGAAAGAAAAAAAAAAACTTCCAAGTCGAACTCTTGGTGATAAAGTGATTCCGGGAGAGCTTTGATCCACTTAATGGGGAACTTAGCAAAGTTAGCGCCTCGGGCACACGGGCCGGGAAGAAACTTCGCAGCAAAATTATGGGGCAAAAGTTGCCGCAAGATGAAGGGCGACAATACGTAGCGGGGAGAAAGAAAACGAGATGGCGCGAGAGGCGAGGGACCGAATGCAGCAGCAGCAGGAATTTCTCGCTATTTCTCATTAATCGCTCTAACATCGTTCTGGATGCTGACTAGTAGTTATCATCCGGGAGGAAACGGATATATATATATATATATATATATATTTTATATATATATATATATATATATATATGTATATATATATTACATATATATATTATATATATATATATAGATAATATATATAATGATATACATGCAATATTGTTTAACAGCTTTGTTTATTCACAACACACACACACACACACACACACACACACACACACATATATTTCATATATATATATTATATATTATATATATATAATATATATATAATATATGTATAATATATATATATATATATATACATATATATATATATATATTTATATTAATATATATATATATATATAATATATATTATATATATATAGATAGATGTAGCAAATGACTGATTTGATGAATTCCAGTGAAAGGGATGGAGATGTAAACTCAAGAAATGCCTGTGGTGTGGTTATAATCTACTAGTAAGAAATTTTAAGGAGGATAGTACACAAGATGAGAAATATGAGTGAAAGGTTATGCAGGTCGTTATTTAGGTTATCAGAAAGGTATTATTTTTTCCAGCAAATTTTTGATTGGACTATTTGATATGTAAAGCTCTTTATATAAGATAGATTATATAATGATCTAGAGGGTGAATCAAGACTACTTAGAACCTTTTTTTGGATCATTTAGGCGGATGTATGGTCATTATGAATACCACAATACTTTGAGTTGCAAGTATCGACTCTGATCCCTTATATGTGTGGTGCACCATGCATCACTATGCCATGATCGGAACAATGGGTTAAAAGCCACAATCATGGATATGATAGTGTATTTTTCGAAAACACAAAAAGATTGAAAAGAGGGAACTATCGATCGTTTGCACAATGATCGAAAGCTCCCTGTTTTTTATCCCGGAACCGGTGGCGGGCCTCAACCGCCCATCCTGGGACAAGTGGAAGGCCTTGCCAGTCTGTCATGATAGCCATAGAGGGCCTCCCCCGCCCGTCCTGGGACCCATGGTGGGCCTCGGCTGCCCATCCTGGGACCCGTAGCGGACATGGCGGGCCATACTCACCTGTCCAGAGACCCATGACGGGCAACCCCCCGCCTGTCTCAGGACCCGTAGCGAGGCCCGCGTGCCTGTCCCGGGACCTGTGGCTGGCCATGCCGCCTGACCTGCAACACATGGCGGGCCCCGCCTGCCCGACCTGCGACACGTGAGCCATGGCGGTCCTCAGGACCCGTGGTGGACCTCACCCGCCTGTCCTGGGATACGTGGCAGACCTCGCATGCCCATCCCGACACACATGGCGGGCCTTGCCTGCCTGTCCCAGGACCCGTGGCGGGCATCGCCCGCCCATCCCTAGACATGTGGCAGCCCTCGAACACTGGTCCTGGGACCCGTGGTGGGCCTTGGCCGCCTGAGCCGGGACACGTGGTGGGCCCTGCCTCTCCCCCCGGCCTGGGACTCATGGCAGGCCTTGCATGCCTGTCCCGGAAGACATAGCAGGCCCCGCCCGCCCGTCCCGGTACACGTGGTGGGCCTTGCCCGCTTGTCCCAAGAACCATGGTTGACCGCACCCGTCCATCACGGGACATGTGGTGGTCCCAGGACCCATGGCGGACCTCGCCCGGTGGGAGACATGGCGGGCCTTGCCCGCCCGGCTGTCACGGGAGCCATGGCGGGCCTCATCCGCCTGTCCCAGGACCCGTGGTGGGCCTCGCCCGCCTGTCCTGGGCCATGTGACAGGCCTCGCATGCCCATCCCGACATGCATGGCGGGTCTTGCCCACCTGTCCCGAGACCCGTGGCGGGCCTCATCCACCCATCCCTAGACATGTCGCAGCCCTCGCCCACTGGTCCTGGGTCCCATGGTGGGCCTTGCCCGCCTGACCTGGGACACGTGCCAGGCCTCGCATGCCCATCCCAACACCCATGGCAGGCCTTGCCTGCCTGTCCCAGGACCCGTGGCCGGCCTCGCCTGCCCATCCCTAAACATGTGGCAGCCCTTGCCCGCTGGTCCTGGGACCCGTGGTGGGCCTCGCACGCCTGTCCAGGGACACGTGGCGGGCCATGCCTCCCCGTCCTGGGACTCGTGGTAGGCCTTGCATGCCCGTCCAGGGATACGTGGCAGGCCCCGCCCGCCCATCCTGGGACATGTGGCGGGCCGCGCCCGCCTGTCCCGGGACATGTGGTGGGCCTTGCCCGCTTGTCCCGGGACCCGTGGCTGACTTCGCCTGCCCGTCACGGGACATGAGGTGGGCTCTGCCTGCCTTCCTGGGGCATGTGGGGGCCCTCGCCCGCCCGTCCTGGGACCTGTGGCAGACCTCGCCCGCCGGGAGACATGGAGAGCCTTGCCCGCCCATCCCAGGACCTATGGTGGGCCTCGCCCGCCCAACCATCCCGAGAGCCGTAGCGGCCGTTTCCCGCCTGTCCCGGGACCTGTGGCAGTCCTCGACTGCCTGTTCTGGGACATATGCGGCCTTGCCTGCCCGTCCCATCAGAGAGCAACACCTATGCATAGCCTTAGAACCAGAATATGCCACCGAATCCTTTCAATTCTCCTGGGGCTTTTCTGAATCTTCTGCTTCTTCTCCTGGCACTCCACGAATCCTACTGAATCTTCTCAATTTTCCTGAGGCTTCTCTGAATCCTTTGCTTATTCTCCTGGCACTCCACGAATCCTCTCATTTTTCTCACGGTTTCTATAATCATCCCATATTCCTTTCCTTTCAGGAATCAATAAAACTCTAAGAAAACATTTAACATATTTATTTCCGTTCAAGTTCAATTTCCTTCAAGGATGAACAAAGCAAACTTATTACAGATAAACATAAAACTTTCCTTAAAACAAACATACTCCTCAAATTTTTCGCATCTGATCCATCTGAGTGAGGCCAGCGCAGACTTGATTGCGCCATTCCTTGAAGATCGACAGTTGCTCCTGCAGTTTACAGTTGTCGTTCTCCAGACGTCTGTAATATATATATATATATATATATATATATATATATATATATATATATATATATATATATATATATATATATAATAATAATAATAATTAACTACTCAACCATAATAATTTTCAAAAACTGTAGGTGAGTTTTAAGAATTTAAATTTATATCATATGGACACAAAGAAAACATAAAACTTAATTTAATTATATAAATTTTTGTCCTCTATAAAAGTGAATATAAGATATAGAGGAGTACAATTTTATTAGAACATAACTTGGTTCGTAAATTGAAATGCAATACAGAAATAAAGTAGAAAATCCTAACAATCACACTATGACTGACGTCAAAAATAGGTCAGCTCTATTTGTGACTAGACTCCACGCGACGTGACATCACTCGATGCATCCGGTCGGTGTGAACGGTTTCTTTCAGTGTTAAACTGGGTTGGCGATTCATGGTGAGTCATGAATTAGCATGACTCGACGCGACGTGACGCATTTGGTGTGAACGCACCCTAACACAAGATCTAGATGAGTGAGTCCTTATAAAGCTTTTGTCAGAGATTCTTAGGGCACCTATATTGATTACCGTATGGCCAGACTATTAGCAAGAAGGGTTATCAGGAAAAGATGAGCTCTTAAGAATCTGAACCATTAAGGAATGAAGAAGAATGGTTGACAAAAGAAATTACGCATTGCTGATGATCCTGTTATGAGGAAAGCAATATGAGAGGACGCCAAGACATACCATAACTACTTAGAAATTCCAACGCTTGAAATAGAATAAAGAAATTATTTTCCCTGAACTTTTAATTTTTTATTACTTGGTCCAACGTTGGACCAAGTAATAAAAAACTTTAATATCAATATCAAACAAATTCTTAAAGATAAAAAAGAACTTTTGTATCAGTTAACTGTAAAGTGTCCCTCATTACCTTATTTATATGGCCTAGTCAAAACTCATAAGGAAAACAAACCTATGCACCCAATTATTAGTACTGTAGGATCAATAGCTTATAAACTATCTAAATATCTTACTAAACTGTTATCCCCGCTACTAGGAACTGTATCTAATTCACACATCCGGAATTCTCTTGATCTTGTGGAAAAATTAAATAACATTGTACTAAACCTGGGCGATATTTTTGTCAGTTTTGATGTATGTTCTTTGTTT
>NC_061107.1:100167382-100177382 GCF_015104395.2 Macrobrachium nipponense
CAATTTTCATCCTTCCTGGGTCAAAGGTGTCACCTGTTTCCAAACAGCGACGTACTGCCACGCCTTCATAAGCTTTGTATGTATATACTCCTGTAACATATCATGTCCAAATCTTACCTGTGACCAGGGGAAAGGAAGGAAGTGCCCGAAATATGTAGTTGCAACATTCAAATAGTGTTTTATGGGCCTTTTATATTCATATTATACTGTTGTATTACAGTAAAAGACATTTACATATATATATATATATATATATATATATATATATATATATGTATATATATATATATATATATATATATATATATATATATATATATATATATATATATATATATATGTATATACATACATATCTTTATATTCATAATATTTTATATTGCAGTATTCATTAGTCTCGCAAATTACGTTTATTTGCCAATTGTCAACTGTATAATTAATCGTTAATTCACTGAATTACCTTGCCAAGTGTTAGGCTAAGGTCTTTAATGAAGGTCAGATGTCTACGGAGAAGATAATGGAGAAATCTGATGAATTTTCGGTAGTCATGCGTTGCAATGTTTCCGTTATGATAATTATTTTTCATGGATTTCTCGAGCATTATAAACGTATACGTCATAGGTTTTGAAAAAAGGATTAGGAATTTGATTACAGTTTAGACAATCAATTACATTTGTTTGGTCTATTGAACTCTTGGAGTTTTTACATTGATCATTTTATGTGTGTACTTGTTTGAGAGAGAGAGAGAGAATAGATGGTCATCGTTATCACTTATGTTGTAGAGTCAGGAATGGATAAACGAAAAATACCTCGTGATGCTTAACGACAATGAAAAATTGCAGAGCAGAGCAGAGCGGAGCAGAGCAGAGCAGAGCAGAGCAGATCAAAGCAATGCAGAGCAGAGCAGAGCAGATGCGAGTGAGGTTTCATCCACAGCAGAATGCCAAGCACGTGGAATCAAAATATACTTAAAGCCAAGGAACTAGAAAGATAATATTAAGTCCGGCATACGCATACAGGAAGCTTGTAGCTGGCAAACTAAACGCTGAGAATATCGATACAAAGTATGGGTGCAGTAAAACATGTTTTAAACACAAGTCTGCCGTCGCCCACACATCACAAACACGTTGAATACATGCGGATGACTTATTTGTTTTTTCTTATCATTGCTTCATACTTATCTGCTGTTTGTGATAACTAAGCGATAATTTACCGATGTATTCAAGACATTGCTTCCTGTCGTGTGGATACAATCTCTGAAACAGGGAATATAACTGATGAGTCTTTTCTTGTGAGAATATGAGAAGCTACGTGACTCAAAAGCCGCTTAGTGTGATTCATGGTTTTCTAAGCAAATAGCTTATTAACTTGTTTTATTAATATTGATGATAAGCGGTGGACTGTTATATATGCATGTTTATGCAATGGTCTTGGATTCTTATAGACTGGATACGCAAACACTCGGAATGAAAGTAGTCTGTTTACTCGACTAACATTAACAGGTTCGCGGAGATAATGTCTAGTGTTGAGCTGTATTCGCAACCTCAAAGTCGAATTCCATATTCTTATTATTACCCCATAACTATATGTAAGCATTTCGCTCTTGCTAAGAGACTCATCAATTTCATCAAGTTTACTCCGTCAACAATTCCGAGTTTTGCTTCATTCTCGTTAATAATAATCACTTCCCCAGCCCACAACCCCCTCCCCGCTTTTCCCTCACCCCACGACCTGCCTCTAACGTATTTTGAAAGTAGGGACATACCTTTAATGGAGAAGTTTCGCCGGGGAAAGCGAACTGCAAAAGTAACTAGAAACAGTGACGCAAAAAAAAAGAAAGAAAAAAAAAGCGTTGAATTCATCCCGAAGAAAGGATTCTCTCTTCACAACGTTGAGGTTTCAGCTCTTGATGTGACATTACAGGCGGGTGCATTTTTAATCACTTTACATGACAGCATTGTTCACACTGTGCGTCCTTCCAATACGTTCTTTTGTTTTGATTACATTTTCGTTTTTTGGAAGTACACCACACTTTCTTTTGTTTTATATCGCTTCTACAGCTTTTGTTCTTTGTAACGTCTGAAATATCCTGCCTTTAGTTCTCTGTCTATCTCTCTTCTATCTTTATGACCTACACACACACGAATAAATGAACCTGTATTCTTTTACTGAATATGCAGAGAAACTGTCCATTAATCCCTTATTCTTCCACCGCCCTGAATAGTAACTGCAAATGAGTTTTGGGTCGCATGCAATGACTACATATCCAATGAAAGTACAAACAAGATCTATTAATTCATCGAATGGGCAACGGATCGGAAAAGCCCATATGAATTAGTCTATAGCGTTTAAGGTAACGGTACTCATCCATGGGGTATCTAAACCCACACCTTCACGCACAAGCTCCTTACGTTATAGCTCTTAACTAAATTAAGTTTGTGGCTTTTAGTGGTTTAATGATTCATCAATCGACAGCCTCGTCAAATGACGGGGCAGTACGCCATTCTCTTGGCGGAAAAACGTAAATAATAGTTATTGGTTTTTGTCGGATAACACAGTGAAACAACCATTTTTGTATGAAGTGATTGGAAGTGATTTTTAGAGAAATATTCTCTATCCAGGTCACTATTTGGTTCCAAAGGTGTATTTTCATTGCAGAGTATAATGTTCATTAAGCCATATAGATCATTTGTCATGTTGTATCAGAACAACATGGCAAAACAAAAGTGCCATTGAATATTTTATCCTAATACCAAAAAAATAAAAAATACTTCTGTACATCCATGAATTCTTTTTCTAACAGCATTTGTAATGAAAAGGTTAAATTAGGAGAGATCTCAAGTTAATTTCCTAGTACATGCATTATCGGAAGGATCTTCGTCTCTGTGGTTTTAGTAGATGCTTGAAGGATGTTCTTACCGAGAATTTACTTGTAAATCTGTAGTTTTTTTTTTATACAAGCAGATGAATATTTATTCTGTAACAGTTGTTTTATGACATTCTCTTAATCTTTTAACTTTTCATATTATATTTTTTCTCATCTGTTAAATGAAGTTTAATTTTACTTCTGTTGCTCAAATACTATCCCATTTCTTCAAGAAGGCTCTCTTTCGTTCATTGTCGTATTCAAAGATCTTTGCGATACACAAATCATAAAATCAAAACCAAGTTAGTGAACTACAATAAGATATTATCTTAGTTTAAAACTTGTCTCTTGAGACTTTCTTATGGAACTCTCCTGAGAACACTCGACTTTTTTTTATCTACCATACATTACCGGAATTTTCAAGAACATAAATGAATAAAGTAAAAGTAAGCAATAATTTAGTTATATTTTCAAGTTTTGCAGTAATTGATCCTACCATTTCACTTTTCTTTTTAGTTAGAGGATTATACCCGAAATATTTTCAAAAAGAAGAAGAAGAACAAGATGAAGAAGAAGAACAAGAAGAAAAAGTTTGTGCTGAAACAAACAACACCATCCTGGACATAACTTTTGACGGCGATGACATAAGAGAGACGAACTTGTGAGGAAGTCCAACAGCGCACGCCAGTACAATGGCAACTCCTGAGACCTTGTGGATAAGGAAGCCCTCCTGATTAAAGTTGTCGATCAGGAGTCATGGCTGTGCAGTACCACACAAACCCAAACGATGGGTTTAGTCTAAATTGCGTACCGAGAATCGAGGGACAAATTGGAATGCTTGTTATAGCTTCAGTCCAATTGCGTCTCATTGGCGAGTGTCGTTAGCAGAAAACACCGGCTGGAATTGAATTCTCAATGGCTCTGCCGTCTTTAGGACCATTCGTTGCCTACTCTGTAAATTTTCAGTCAACGATCGTGGTCGAGTAAAAAACGTTGTTACGAAATGAACAGTAGGGTATCCTTTCCTCACTCTACCCTTAAAGGAAAAAGGCTCGTTACTAGAATAAACAAAAATGTCATTTTACTGACTGCATGCAAAAGTCTTGCAGATGTACCTGCTTACCCTATATATATATATATATATATATATATATATATATATATATATATATATATATATATATATATATATATATATATATATATATATATATATCTATATATATATATATAATAGTATATATAATATATATATATATACTATTAATACATTACATACAAATTAATAATATATAATAACATATATATATATATATGTATATGTTATTTATAGTAAGAAATGAATGATGATGTAAGAAAAAAGCTAAAGATTTCCTTACCTTCTATGCCGACTCGCTTGTACCAGCAGTAGATGAACAATAAAAACAAAATAAAGCTTTTAGAAATAAAAGCTGGTTTAACAGAGATCTTCGTTCATCCATCGATTTCTGAAAAATGAAACCAGGTTTATGAGGCCATCCTTCAGTCACAAGACTGGAGCTGTTGTGCCAATATGCATTAGCCTGCCTGTACCGTCAGATGAAAGTAGCGGAGGAATGATTGGAACTCTCTCTCTCTCTCTCTCACTCCCTCTCTCTCTCTCTCTCTCTCTCTCATTTTGTGTTTCAAGCATGAATGACATCTCGAGAAGTTGTTTTCTTTGGTTGGTGGGCAAGAGGGTCCAAATGCAATTTCGAACTCGGCTTTCTTTTTTTTTTTTTTTATTGATTTGGCGTTCTATACTCTCGAAGTACAATGAGTGAGTTATTGATATTGTAAGTGTGTTCCATATGACTGGGTAATAAAATAAATGAATACCTTACTATCATAGCCAATATTCATTATATGCAGTATCATGCCTTACTTCAATTTAGTGTTAGACAATAAAAAGATGTCATATTTCTAGGCTTTTGGGTTGCCCCAAACGTTATTTTCTTGTTTTTATTATATCTTATCTAAAAAAAGCGAGGATAACATATTAATTTGATTATACCGTAACTCTTCGTTTTTCGTTCAAAATGCTGCATTTCTGTCTTAGTTTAATTTGCCCTCCTGATCTGATTTAAGGGGTCAAGTATGATAAAAAAAAATGTATCAAAGGAATCGAGTAAGATAAGGAAAGATACGTTTTATCTGTTTAACATAGAAGTAATCGTTCATCCTACTTTCCACTCGGGAACTCCTTTCTCGGGAACTCCTTTCATGGGAACTCCTTCTCGGTAACTCCTTTCTCGGGAACTCCTCGGTAACTCCTTCTCGGTAACTCCTTTCTCGGTGACTCCTTTCTTGGGAACTCCTTTATCGGTAACTCATTTCTCGGGAATTCTTTTCTCGGTAACTCCTTTCTCAGTAGCTCCTTTCTTGGGAACTCCTTTCTCGGTAACTCCTTTCTCGGGAACTCCTTTCTCGGTAGCACCTTTCTCGGTAACTTCTTTCTCGGGAACTCCTTTCTCGGTAACTCCTTTCTTGGTAACTCGTTTCTTGGGAACTCCTTTCTCGGGAACTCCTTTCTTGGGAACTCCTTCTTGGTAACTCCTTTCTCGGGAACTCCTCGGTAACTCCTTCTCGGTAACTCCTTTCTTGGTAACTCCTTTCTTGGGAACTCCTTTATCGGTAACTCATTTCTCGGGAATTCTTTTCTTGGTAACTCCTTTCTCAGTAACTCCTTTCTCGGTAACTCCTTTCTCGGTAACTCCTTTCTCAGTGACTCCTTTCTTGAGAACTCCTCGGTAACACATTTCTCGGTAACTTCTTTCTCGGGAACTCCTTTCTCGGTAACTCCTTTCTCCGTAACTCCTTTCTTGAGAACTCCTTTCTCGGTAACTCCTTTCTCAGTAACTCTTTTCTCGATAACACGTTTCTCGGGAACTCCCTTCTCTTCAACAGGTTTGTCAGGAACTCCTTTCTTGGTAACTTCTTTCTCGTGAACTCCTCCTAGGTAACTCCTTTCTCGTTAACTCCTTTCTCGGTAACTCTTTTCTTGGGAACTCCCTTCTCGGTAACTCCTCTCTCTAGGTAACCCCTTTTCTTGGTAACTCGTTTCTTGGTAACTCCTTTCTTGGGAACTCCTTTCTCGGTAACTCCTTTCTAGGGAATTCTTTTCTCGGTAACTCCTTTCTCGGTAACTCCTTTCTTGGGAACTCCTCGGGAACGCCTTTCTCGGGAACTCCTTTCTCGGTAACTCCTTTCTCGGTAACCCCTTTCTCCCGAGAGATATTCCAGGCGATCGTTAGGCAAGCGAGTCTCCAACCCATTGCCGGACAAAGTGCATCTTTCTCCAAGCAATTTGAATGCAAATGGCCGTTCCCATTACCACTCACTTGCAGGAGTCATTTGCCTTTCAGATCGTATTCATCCAGAAAGATACATCGGCGCTGTATTCAAAGGATTCCTTCAAAGTTTCTCGGCGATCGTCATGGATTGCCCGCCCGAATAAGGCGCCGCCTCTTCTTCCACGACATCCAGAGGAACAGTTTAGTTAGGAAATCACTTCCCGACTGTAATCGAGCGCTGATAAAGTCACTCGCGAATCTTTTCCTTTGTTGCGGGAGAGTCAGGATTAGCAACTGAGCTCGGTTGTCGCTTTGTTGACGACGAGCCAAGAGGGAGAGAGAGAGAGAGAGAGAGAGAGAGAGAGAGAGAGAGAGAGAGAGAGAGACCGGGTAACTTTTTTTTCGAAAAGCTTTTTTTTTTATTTTGTTTCTCGTCAGTTGTCAAGTACGTGAAAAATTTTCCTTTTCTGTTTAGAGTTTCATTTTCATTGCAAACTCGTAAGGTGGATACGAGTACCTGAGTAATTTCCGAATGTTATCGAATAACAATTGATCACTCTTCGTCTCTCATCAATTCGAATGACCTTAACACATTAGTTAAATAGTATTAGATATATATATATATAACATAAAAGGCAATTCTGTAAGTTTGTTTGTTCGTTATATACGCCCAGACTATGAATACTAGGGCTAACGATTTTTTACAATTTACTCCCCTCCCCTCATATAGGCTTTAGCCAAAATCCGAAATTGGAGGGGGGCCATTTCAAAGGGGGTCATAGCCCCATATACATACATATATATATTAAAAGGCATATAAGACACCATATAATTAACCAAATATTTCAAATAATAATAATTATTCTGGATCCTTGCTCACTAGTGAGCCCATATTTTACCAGTTACCAGGGATACAGTAGTATCTGAAATATTCTCTTGTAACTTATATATTGGTTTTGCTGGCCTTTTTTATCTTCATAGTGTACTGTTAGATACTAGTGAAAGATATTAATATATAGCTGCATATACATACAAATATATATGTATATATATATATATATATGTATATATATATATATGTATATTATGTATTGTATTGCTATTAATTTGGTTCGATTAAAATGCATTGAATTTTGTGAGAGGAAACGTTCTTATGATACAGGATTAATATTACAAATGGTGCCATACGGCCGTTTCATCATTGTTCAATCAACCATGAAGAACGAATTAATTTCTATAATTGCAGTCACAATTTCATTATTAAAAGCAATCATACCTGCCTACACATACACAGACAAAGACACACACACACATAAAGATAACAATCTGGATGTAGGAACTTTTCCCATCATTCCATTCCTGACAATTTGATCCTGTAGAGAGTCACATTTATGGGACTAACAAGGTTTCTTTTCTGTCACCACGAGCTTTGGAATTTTCTCCGTTCATTTTGTTTTTCAACGTTAAAAATGCGCTTTTGTTAGTTATCTTAGAGGTTAAACACTAACTTTTTTTTTTTTACCTTTCCTTGTCTTTGTTTTCTTGGCTTGCGTCAGGCAAACGACAAGACCTGACAGTCCCACAGACCTAATTTATTATTATTATTATTATTATTATTATTATTAATTATTATTATTATTAATTATTATTATTATTAATTATTATTCGGAAATAATATCCTCTGTGAGACAAATTTCGTTCAAAAGAATTATTATTATTATTATTATTATTATTTATTATTATTATTATTATTCTTATTATTATTATCATCAATGTTATTATTATTATTGTTATTATCTTATTATTATTATTATTATTATTATTATTTTATTATTATTATTATTATTATTATTATTATTATTATTATTATTAATACAGTTGCTCTCAGACATCTCTCATTTCAGTGGCTCAGTAATTGTAAAGTAACTAACGATTACGACAACGATTTTGAAACAAAGCCATAGGAAAGTAAACATCAACATGAGAGAGAGAGAGAGAGAGAGAGAGAGAGAGAGAGAGCGAGAGAGAGAGAGAGAGAAGAGAGAGAGAGAGAGAGAGGATTTTTAGAGAGAGCAAGAGAGAGAGAAGATGTAAAATTTGAAAAAAAATGCAATGTGTTCTCATCAAACCTCAGAAAGGAAATAAAAGATATATATATATATAATCTATACTACTATATATATTATATATATATCTATATATATATACATATATATATATATATCTGTATAAGATAAACGAAAAAGATTACTATTTCACATAGTTTCACTATGTGCTGAGATTTCTCATGCATAATGCAATAAGGTGGAAGGATTTCGGTGAAACTGAAGTACTTCATTAACTTTGCACACAATAATGCAGCATTCACAGGTTTAAAAGCAAAAACATAATTTCCGCCACTGACTCCCACCAACGTGGGAGCATTACAGAAGTAATTATAACGCTGTCAACTGTAACGCAATGCATTATTCCATTACGAGAATTGACACTGACAACCAGCGAGAAAAAAGGGATTAAATACCTGCTCTTGCACTGATTCATATGTCATACAGTAATAAATAAACTTCAAATTGAATATTCATAAATTTCTCTCGCTGTTTGAAATCATTATTATGTCAAATGAGCAGGAAGTATTATGAATAACAAATTATCTAAATACGCTTCCATCACGATTAGCTTTTGTTTGGAACGTTGGCTTGGTATCACTCCAATGGCCTTCTGCAAATATGTTCTTGTACTCATATAATTTTCAAACTGAAATTGGAATTCTATAAATATTTTAAATGGATTTTCTGACACAGAGAACAGATTCATTTCCTAGCCACAAGAGCAGCTCTTCCCACACGTTCCATATATTTCAATATTAATATTCAAAGCGGAATGTGCTTTTGACACTTTTTAATACACATTTGTTCTAAGTGAAGTTACCTATCTATCTATCTATATATATATGTTACCTATCCGCTAACACCTATTACCAGCAAAGGTATTTAACATTTTGGTATGCGTTAAACCTGAGCGTTAAGGCGAACTGGTCACACTCAATCTCTCCCCCCCTCCCTCTCTCTCTCAAAGCGATCACTGGTAAAAGCCCCCATGTCTTTCTGTCTCTCTCTCTCCATTCTATCAGGTCATTAAATTAGAGTCGGAGTTACAAAAAATATAATATTTATTCAAAGTAAAGCATTAGTTGAAAAATTCAAGTTCTTACAAGATCATCAATGGAAACATAATAATTCAAGTCTCACAGACAAACCACTCAGATAACCCCCCCAGTATTTAAATGTCTCAATCAGTAATTAGTCACACCAATTATCTCTTCTCCAAAATACAGTCCCCCTCACTAGGTACACTCGGGCCCCTTCACTAGAACACTCGGTCCCCTCACTAGAACCGCCTGTTTAAAAGACAGGAAAAACACACTAGTGAGTCCACACACATAATTGTAAAAGACAAAGTAAAAAAATGGAACATCTTTACAAGATATCAAACAAGCCTTCCCTTTGGCTAAAGTATGACAACTCACCCATTGCAGCCTAGAAAATCACACACTCTGTTCAAGGAAACTCTTTGGCACACGCCATCGTGGCTCTGCCTTTGTTGCACAAACCTCTCCGTAAGTCTCCCATAGATTTGGCTAAAGATGCCATTATGAACGGAAGAGGCGCACACGTACACACGAACTCACAACTCTTCGGTAACGCCTCAATCAACTGGTCATAGCCAGTTTTCAAAGGGACCTTGAACAAGCCCTCGTGAACTCACATAAACACAGAATGAACATTGACCCGCTTAAATATGCATCATCGTATCACACCATCCC
>NC_061107.1:100179882-100224882 GCF_015104395.2 Macrobrachium nipponense
GATTAGTCTCAAGTCTCACCCTGTTTTGATGGCAGTAATTATCCGGTTGTAATTCTGCTGAACCAAGCTACTGCTATTTTTCGAGAGAGAGAGAGAGAGAGAGAGAGAGAGAGAGAGAGAGAGAGAGAGAGAGAGAGAGAGAGAAGACGAGGTTTACACTTGATTTTTTAGGGGTACATCATCAAATATGCTAAGCAAGATGATAATAGAACGGATAAGTAGAAAGAACTCTTTGGAATCGCAAAGGCTCTGAAGTGAGTTAGCTGTTTATCGAGTAGATGTTGGCACACTTCTGGACTTATATGCCATAAGACTCGAATGGATGCTTTTAATTTCCGCTAGAACTTAACTCGAGTTACAATATACCTTACACTGTTTCTCATAGACCTACCCCAAGCCATTTTAGGCATCTTCTTTGTTTCTACGTATTAAGCCAATCAAATGTTCATAGCCTAAGTAAGTTTGCGTTTGCCACACCTTGCCCAACATTTTATTTCCTTAACAGTACCTTTATACACTTTCCTTCTATGAATTTTCTTTCAGTAACCAGTACATTTCCGTTTGTTTTAATTTTCAATGTCTGAAATGATGCCAAAGCAGCTCACCTGATTCATATTTTCCACAAGCTTTAGTGACTATGTTATACTGCACAATTGTATATCATCATTAGACGAGGTTACCTGTTTCATTTATTAATAATTTACCGTAAAATGTAAGGGCCGCCGATTATATTAAATAGAAAAAATGGCTGGATCAGCACGAGCAATGATAATTTATAATCATAATTTTTTTTTGTCTTCTTAACTTTTTTACTTTAACTGTACACTTGTATACTGACGAAAATGAGGGGAAATATTCGCATGAATACGTTTTGAAATGACAGTGGAAGCGAAGATGATAATATTTTGAATAATGGGAAAAATAACGTGTATTCTACATTCTACCTGGCTTTTTAATCAAAATGTTTTTAACAACGACAGAAGGTTAAAGGCTACAATAACAGAGTTGACGTGAAGAGAAGAGACAAAACAAAGGAAGCAGAAAAACAAGAAATGAAAAGGAGAGATGAATAGGAGAGATTGTTTCTTAGGAGAGGAGAGCTAGTATTTGGTGATTGTTTAATACAGTAACCAGAAAATATTTCTTCGTGTTTCAGGATTATAAGGGGAAAATGACTTGTCGTAGGTACAGCGTTGAAGCAGTCTGGTTTTTCTGAAAGAATACGACCAGACAGGGAGGAAATATTAGCTCCTTTTTGAAAAAAGAACAAGGAGAGTAAAGAAAGCGAAATTTACACGTTATCCTATGTCGTAGAAAGAGAAGATACAAACTTCCTACATTTGTCGATAAACTTTCTAATTAGTATTTTTCACAAAATCGTTTCATTAATCATCCGTAAGAAGTTGAGGTTGATGTTTTTCCTGAAAATACACGCTCCGAAGAATATTTCTGATGAGATTTAAAAATGCGTAAATTAGCAGAATCTGAAACTCAAACTAACGCTCAAGTCTTTTGCATTCGGAGCCCCACCTGGATTCTCACTTGCATATCCTTCGCTCATCGGCCAATCATTTTGTTTTCAGGATGACGGTCTAGTCTGTCAGTCTGTCTGTCTGTCTTTGTGTCTGTCCGTCTGTCTGTCTGTCTGTCTGTCTGTCTGGCTTTCTCGTCGTTAATTGTGGCCATTTCCCCCCGAGATTTTGTGGATTTTGTTTCAGGGGATATTTACCTCTAGATCTTGTGTTGATTTTTGGACTAATGATATGCAGAAAATAATATTAAAATGTTTGAAATTTTACCTGTCCATTCAGTGGAGAGGGAATGCAATTGCCTCATTAAACGTCCGAATTAAATAAAACTAAAATTTTCGAAGGTAATAATTAACATTACGTATAATAATATTCTAGTCTTCAAAATATCTTTTAGTTTTTCATTCTTTTATTTGAATTCCAAGCCCAGCCATTTCTGATCACTTCTGAAATAAAATCTGTACTGCGTATTGTTAAGTTTTCGCTTAGCTGATATTTCAACTCTTTATTCGGTTTCTTTTCCAAAGAGTCAGAGTGGGTAAACGAATTGTGGAGAGACAGGGGAAAGCGATGAAAAGGGCATAACAAATAAACCGAAAAAATCTTTCGCTGAACAATATTATTGGAAACAAAGCTGTCCGTTTTGTGCGGAAAAACGTCAGCAGTAGTTTTAGGCGGGATTTAGAGGAGAGTGAACCCTCCCCAAAGCACAAATGAATGAATAAAACCCGAACGGTCAATAGCAGGAAAAGTGTTTCGGTTTCACCAGTACTGTGTACCGACCGCTCCCTAGTCCTGGATTGCACAGGACCTATATTAGCAAGCTTTTAGAAATTCACATAATAAAGCAAAAGGACAACACGGTATATATATATATAATATATATATCATATAATATATATTATATATATATATATAAATATCTATTAATATATATATGCATAACTACAGATGTCAATAACCGAAGGGGAATTAACTGATAAATGATTCCGGTACTTGAGAGACTCGAACACCTGACAATACCTATCATTTGTCAATTATAATACCCCTTCCGAGATATTCCAGAAGTAGAGCCAAGTGGATATTAAACGACATTTGTAGCTTAATGTTATTATGCTGAGATGTTAAAATTTCATACGTATTATATATATATATATATATATATATATATATATATATATATACATACAATACATACATACATATATATATATATACATATAATATATATATATATATATATATATATATATATATATATATATATATATATATATAAAACAAGATAATAAAATCTCGTTCTCATATTTTTAAAAAGTAGCGATGGACCAGAGCGTCCAAAGGCAATTGGTAACACATTCTCTCTCTCTCTCTCTCTCTCTCTCTCTCTCTCTCTCTCTCTCTCTCTCTCGATTCCCAACAACTCCCTCGTCTCTCTGTTCTCGATTCCTCAACTCCCTCTCTCCTCTCTTCTCTCTTTCTCGATACACCTCCCCCCTCCATTATCTAAGGTCACTAAATCAGACACGGAACTTACAAAAATATGCATTTATTTGAAAGCAAAGAATTAGCTAAATTAACTCAGGTTCTTAACAGAAACATTAAATGAATGATAGAAATCAAATAACCCCACTTCATATTTCTACTCCAATAATCCAATATTATCTTAGTCATAAAACTGGGCAAGTCATAATACAGTACACCATGGTAATTAAGTCAGTTCTCATTTCTCCAGATCAATCCCATTTCTCCAGATCAATTCTCCTTGTCCAGAATCGCCTGTTAGAAGACAGGAGAACACCCCGATAAGCATAAGGGTAGGCTCCACTTTGGAGGGGTGCCGATCGTAAGAGATCGTAAAAATATTTGCCAAAAATACACTAATCAAGACAGGCTAATGAATTTATCAGGCATTATTTGCACTATAATAACGCATATTCTCTGTGAGTTTTTACATCCTTACAGGGAAAATAAATGATTTTATGAAAAAAAATGTGAAATTCAGGGCCCCTTGTACTGAAGGTTATTTGGTGATCGGTGAGAAACTACAGTCTTGAATAGAAATTCGGTCTGACAGAATGTTGGTATATCCCCCTAGAACATGCACATAAAGTATTATCAAAATAGAACAGCAAGTAAGCACGTAATAACAAAAAAAGGAGCAACAACTTCAGGTAAGTTCAGCGAAAGCCCCGCTGAAAAATAAGACTATAGCTAGGAAGAAATATTCAGAAAAAATTCAAACCTCGATTTAGGGACAAAACCTTCGGAGAGATTGTAGTTATTATGTCACTTGATAGCCTAAAACATCTAAAAATTATATTATGTAGGACAATCAAAGTAATACCCCCCCCCCTTCCCGAAAAAACCAAACCTGAGAAAAAGTGAAAAAGCGATTTTTTCTGAGGACAAGAAACTTGAAAAATTAGTTTAGATACCCCTAAAATGGTTTTCTGAGATGAAACTACTCGTAGAAAACGTAGAAAAGACATCGACCAATTTAGAGGGATACTTATAAATATTTTTTTTTTATATTTTGTGATTTCCCATATTTAGTCGGCTGCGGCTTTCGCTTCAGTTGTTGCTCTCTTTTTTTTGTTGTTACGTGCTTATTTACTGTTATATTTTGATAATGATTTATGTGCATGTTCCAAGGGGATATACCAACATTCTGTCAGACCGAATTTCTATTCAAGACTGTAGTTTCTCACCGATCACCAAATGACCTTCAGTACAAGGGGCCCTGAATTTCACATTTTTTTTCTTAAAATCATTTATTTTCCCTGTAGGATGATAAAACTCACAGAAAATATGCGTTATTATAGTGCTAATAATGCCTGATAAATTCATTAGCCTGTCTTGATTAGTGTATTTTTGGCAAATATTTTTACGATCGGCACCCCTCCAAAGTGGAGACTACCCATAAGATTATAATCAAAGATCATATGAATAGAACATCTCTGAAATAAATATTCAAATATAATCCAGTCGCAACTTTGGCCAAAATAAATATGCTTACCCATGCAACACAATATGCACTATCACCTAATTACAAAGATACTGTTTGAAGAAGCCATCCTGGCTCCTTACCTCTTTTGCACAGATCTCCCCTTCATTGTTACTTAACACTCTCATATGTAGGGGGAAAAGGTCTGCAACTGCAATTGCACAGACTCGTGAAATACGCTGTAGAAAGGCGAAACGTCTCCCCGTGGAAGACAACTAGTGACTCCCATAGTCCAAAAGCGCAGTAAAACCCCGCAGACTCGTAGAAACTCTCGCATGTGGGAACATCAGCAGCATACATCTTTGCAGATGTTGATGGACGTTTTGCTGAAGGTGTAGGGGAACGGTGTTTATGGTGTTGCAGTATGTCAGTCACATCATCGGTCAATTAAAAAGAATTAACCCTACACATATTTCTGTCAAATAATGACCACAAAAAATTCTAGGAAACACTAACTGAACATCTTCCAACTTACCCCATTAATATGACCACTGAACTAATTTCTTACCACAACTCGTGAAGGAACTCCATAAGATCGCTAAATCATAAATCACAATCATAACGCCGTAAAGAAAAATATTAAATTCACCAACTTAATTCTACAATAATAAAAAAAACTTGCCAAATTCACACATTAGCACACACCAACTCTATGGACTACTGTCACCACATTTCAAACTCACGAATTCTCACAAGAAAAAAAAAAAAAAAAAAAAAAAAAAAAAAAAAAAAAAAACACATAACAAGCCCAGCCCCAAATTATCACCAAAAATGTTCTCTCAAGCTCTGATATTTCAGCAACCCACAAAATCAGTAAAAACCCTTTACTGTCAAACAGCAAAACCCTTTAACTGCTTATATAATTAACCACCATGAAATATAATGTCAAACACCCTTTTATGTAATTCACAAACCCCAACAAAATATATCTCCTGTCCGCCATGTAAGCTTAACCCCAATTACAACATCTCTCGTAGGAAAAAAAAAGTAAAAAAATAATAACAATAATAAGTGAACTTTCCCCATTACAAAGCACATAATATATATAACATACATAATCCAACTTTTTCCCCACTAAATGCAATATGTATCGTTACGGAATTTGTCATCGCAACAATTTCATCGATCGGAAACGACCGGAAACAACCCCCTTACGAAGTAAATCTCCGTGAAATGCCATAGTCAACATCTCTCAGAATAGTGCAAAACTCTGAGTAATCAACACCGAAGGAAAAAAGTCAGCAACCGGACTCATCACGGAATTATCAGCAAAAATCCACCTGTGAACACGTCAGGTGCTCAAACTGCAGTATAGATTTGACTAGTCATACTTGCAACTTCAGAAACCCATGATTCTCAAAAAAATTCTATACTGACACCATATAATCACATTTCACAAAATTATCTCCAGGATATCACCAAGGTACTCAAAATATTGTCTTTAAAGACATAACTCCCCAATGATATTACTCAATTACATAAAACAAATTATCACCTATTCGGGATATAAACCACTGTAAACTCAATTCCACAATTATATGCCGCCAAAATAACCACTGGTGAATATAAAAAATGCAACATCTCCATAGGGACTCATAAAATTTCAACGCAGTAATGCCACCCGCCTCTTAAGAGCCACCACACCAAAGGAACCACAGAACCCCTCTCTTTTGGCTCGTAAAACCACATAAATTCAGCTCCAAAAATCATAACCACCAAAAAAAAGGTCACCCCCAAAGATCAGTGCCACCCCCATATATCACTATATCAATAATAATACCACTCCCGCAATAAAAATATTCCCTCCTTTTCACCAATAACCCCATACGGAATAAAAACAAGTATCCAAAAAAATATTATTACACTCCAAGCAGGGTAACCAAAAAAGATACTCTGTCCCCGAAAAATGCACTCTAGCTGGTACACTCGAAAATATTGCCACATAATATCTCCTCTCACAAGGGTTTCTATTTGCACCAAAAAATGGCTGCAAAAATAATTGAACTAAACATAGCTCTCACCACCATAGGCCTAAACTATGGGCTATTTCCAACAAAATGAAAAATATCAAATGGCCAAAATATTATATCTCCAATTATCTAGTAAAATAACTGAATGTTACAGTCAAAAACTATAAAACTCTGTGTAGCATAACTGCTGAAAAGAGCAAAAACTTGGCAGATAAAATTGCCCAGGATATTCTAGAAAAAATCATCAATGTGCCATACCTCATTACAACAAAACTCCAAATCCAAAGTGTCTAAGCAAAGACTTCCCCATATTCACTATGGCACAGGCCACCAGAAACTTAATCAAGTTTCCTATTTCTGGCAAAGTTGCAACAAACAAAATTGCGTAAGAGACCAACAATTTCCAGAAACACAAATATCCAGAAAAAAAGATGTAGTGCCATTATTTAAACATTCAAAAATGAAAAAAAAAAAAAATTCCCCCTAAATCCATCTGCAGCATTAAACAGCTGAAATTATAAACACATTCCCGAACAATGACTCCAAGTCACGATGTGAGATATCAAAAATTCACAAAAAAAAAAAAAAAAAGTGTCCAGAGAGAAAAATAAATTCAAATTCCCCCATGATAAAAAAAACTTACATCAGCGATGGCTAACGTCCAAAAAGGGAAAAAGAAAAAAATCAATGGCACTTATAACTGTTCCCGTAACACCTGTAACATCTCTGACTCATGTAGACTTCAAACAATTATCTGCTGAACCCATAAAAAAAAAGGAAAACCAAATTTGAGGTTAGTACCTCCCATATTCACAAACATCACCACCCTTAGTAATCATTACAAGCACCTATGTTAGTATAAGAAAATAACACCAATATCAGTATCATCAGTATAAGTACTCGCCCATTCACCAAATTCACCAAAATTGACCAGAATTAACCAAAATTCACCAAAATTGTTATCACCACCCATTAATCATTGTCACATTCACCAAAAAATTATTATCACCATGAACTCCCATTGAATCCCCCATAAATATCTCCAGTAATAATAATTCTCCATAATAATTCCACTTAAATATCTCCCTGTAAATATCTCTGGTAATAACTCTGTAATAATTCTCCATAATAATTCCCCGTAACTATCTTCATAAAATATCTCTGGTATCACCAGTAAGAGCATTAATATTGCCATTCACCCATAACTCCAATATCACCACCATTAATACTCCCCGGTATCATTACCATTTAGCAGCACCAGCCACCCATTTATCACAAATGGCATCACCATTTGACATCATCAGATACAACCCCATTAGCATCACCATTTTAAAAATAGTCTCCATATCCCAAACATATCCCCATGTCATGGTAATTGCTTTATAGCAAAGAAAGATAAAGGAAAGGAAAACGCATCTTCGAGAAGTTCTGCAGCAAGGAGGCATTCGCGCCCGTGTTGGAGGCGCCTGTTCTCATGATTGTCCTGGAATCGTTGGGCGTGTTGGGGAACGCAACAGGCGTTTCTCACGAAGTGTCGTGAGAAATGCCGCAATTTCTGACGCAATACATCTTCAAGATTTTTCTAAATCGTTCCCGTAATCTTGGGAGCCTGTGACACTCGCTGGTAGCCCCACCCCCAGATTGCCGTATAAATACGACTGACGAAGTAGAAGGCAGAGATCATCAGTAAGAGCCACAGATCAGATTATCAGTGAGAGATCAGCAGCAGAGATCACCAGAGAGAGATAAGAGAAGAAGGAACTTACGAAGGATCAGAGAGGAAAAGGCGCCCGAGAATTGGTTGAATTCTGGTCAAGTCGTCGTCAGGAGTGGACGACCAAGTTATTTCGATGTTGAGTAAGACTTCAGAGAAGAAATGTTCTGCGAGAGGTTTTGAGAAGTTCCTGCCATCAGGTATCAAGAATAGACATTATTTTCTGCAATACGGAGTCAAGAAGTCGTCTGCAATTGCAGTTCTCCTTTTGTGAAGCCATCGCTTCAAGTCGAAAAATTGGCCGGCTAGTACTTTCATTACCCCACCGTTTTTCCAGTTCACGCATTGTAAGATTTTGCCTATTTATGTAAATAGGAGACACCATTCTGCATTTATCTTTGTTAGTAAGCTTGTAAATAAACCTTTGTTGTGTTTGCTTATCTTTCTATATTCGTATCCTCAGTTTCAACTGTTGGTGTTGAATTCTTTTTGTTTATCATTATATCGAACCTGAAGTGGACCTCTCACGGCCTGTAACACCCAATTATTAAATAATCTCTGTATCCCTAGTTATAATTATGTCCTCTATCATTGCGTAAAGGCATTCTCCAAATAAAATAAAGAAAATAAAGAACAAAAATCTTTCTAAAAGAAACCCTACGGGCATCTCACATCATCTCCCAGTGGCTATCAGCTGATATAATGGCAATGAACTTTCCTATTCAAGGCCAAACTTAACCCCATTACTTTGGCAC
The DNA here is from genome assembly GCF_015104395.2 of Macrobrachium nipponense. Lineage (NCBI taxonomy): Eukaryota > Metazoa > Arthropoda > Malacostraca > Decapoda > Palaemonidae > Macrobrachium > Macrobrachium nipponense. Next base: position 100,188,858 of record NC_061107.1, read on the forward strand.
AAAGAAAAAAAAGGAATTCACCCTCCCTTCAAGCATTCCCCCTCAAAAGACACTAGCCTCCCTATGCTGGTTCTTCAAAAAATACGCTGAGTGCATATGCATGAGCGAGCCTGTCTCCAAGGGCCAAAAAAATGCAATCCAAGCATCCCCAAGAACTGAACTGCATGTATGAAAAACCTTCACATGTATACATACATATTAAAAACAAGACGAATGCGTCTCCATTAACATGTGCCAGGAAAAAATCACATCACGTTCTGCTCATATGGGAAAAAAATGATAATGTGAACTGATTCTTCAACTCCAAAAATGATTCATACACAAAGACAAAATAACAATGTAACACTCACTTCTTCAATGAAAGAACACCCGATCGCCGATTCGTGCACGCTTACGTATAAACATGCGAATACCCACATACTTGTGTGTGTAGGAACAACTTGACACTCGAACAAGAAAGACACAGACACTTAGTATTCACGTGCACTTACAAAGCCCAGCTGAGTGCCCCATAGCTTGCAATGTCTCTCGCTATGGATGAATATGCTGACGCTAATTGAAAATTTCCCTCTTAGTACTAGAACGACAACTGAAGAATTCTTATCACTGTCACTTACTAATCAAAATCCTAACACATTCCCACAACCAGACTCTCTGAAAACAGCCTTTCTAAGCTGCTATCAATCTCACAAAAGGCATAATACGGTTCAGAACCACTGCCACCACTAAAACAAGATAATAAAATCTCGTTCTCATGTTTTTAAAAAGTAGCGATGGACCAGAACGTCCAAAGATAATTGGTAATACATTCTCTCTCTCTCTCTCTCTCTCTCTCTCTCTCTCTCGAGATTCCCAACAACTCCCCCACCCTATCTCTCTCATTCTCTCTCTATCTCTCTCTCTCTCTCTCTCAATACACCTCCCCCCTCCATTATCTAAGGTCACTAAATCAGACATGGAACTTACAAAAATATGCATTTATTAAAAGCAAAGAATTGGCTAAATTAACTCAGGTTCTTAACAGAAAGATTAAATGAATGACTGAACTCAAATAATCCCACTCCATATTTCTACTCCAATAATCCAATATTATCTTAGTCATAAAACTGGGCAAGTCATAATACAGTACACCATAGTAATTAAGTCAGTTCCCATTTCTCCAGATCAATCCCATTTCTCCAGATCAATTCCCCTTGTCGAGAATTACCTGTTAGAAGACAGGAGAACACCCCGATAAGCATAAGATTATAATCAAAGATCATATGAATAGAACATCTCTGAAATAAATATTCAAATATAATCCAGCCACAACTTTGGCCAAAATAAATATGCTTACCCATGCAACACAATTTGCACTATTACTTGATTACAAAGATACTGTTTGAAGAAGCCATCCTGGCTCCTCGCCTCTCTTGCACAGATCTCCCCTCCATTGTTACTTAACACTCTCATATGTAGGGGGAAAAGGCTCGCACGTACGTACGAACTCAAATCATTGTCCACACCCATGAACTACCTGTGTCTAGTTTCAAAGGCACCTCTGCGATCGCCTGTAGCAACAGGACATGCACAGATCTGCACATACAGCAAAAAGACACATCAGCATTCACAAAGCTCGTCACCTCGAACACTGTGTCTAGGGAAGTTAAAATTCTGACTTCTCTACATTCTAAGAAATGTCACAGCATATCATATTACAATGATATTTAAAATATATCATAGCAAACCCCTCTTTATGTAACATATATATATATATATATATATATATATATATATATATATATATATATATATATATATATATATATATAATGAATGGCATTGTCGCTTTTAGAAAGTCGGATCTTTAATAAAAAGAGTATTAAGAGTATTAATTTTTTTCTCCTTTTGTAATCATATACAGAAATTTTTTGCCTGTTAGGATTCAATATTTTTCTCCTGTTTTTAGTAATAATGTCATTTTCTTAGTTGTTCACATGTGGTTTGTGTTTTTAAGTGTTTTGTTTGTTTATTTATTTTGAAAGTATCATTGTACTTAGTAGCTTTGCTTTTTACTGTTGATCTCTTATTCAATTAGTTACCGTCTTACTTTTATATAAAATTTGAATTTCACTGATATATTGTTAATTAATCTATATAATTTTTTAAAAAAAGCATAATTTATTACTGTGCCCCATTTTAGTATGATTTAATGTACAGAATTTTAATTTTTCCCCTGTTTTTAGCCCTGAAGATGGGATTTGCATCCCGATACGTAGATGTTGGATGAAAATATAGTTTTAACTAAAAATTCTGAAGTTTTTCTGCTAGCCATACTCTTTTTATTATATATATATATATATATATATATATATATATATATATATATATATATATATAATATATATATATATACATGAATAATTATCACATCACCTTGATTCATATAAATTATTCGAGCTACAAATGTCCTTTAATATCTAATTCGCTCTACCTCGGAATTGATATATTTTCATATATGTAAACCGAAGGGGAATTTTTTAGTTTAATAGTAATTTCGTCCTCTGGTGGGTTCGAACCACAGAGAAGAAATCGGGACTTCAGTGAAGTTATCGATTTGGCTAACAAGTGAGGTAGAGCGAATTAGATATTAAAGGACATTAGTAGCTCGAATAATATATATATATATATATATATATATATATATATATATATATATATATATATATATATACATATATTCGATATATATTGTATATATATATAATCTATATAATATATAGTCGTATATATATATACATATATACAAGAATATTTGGCGGATAAGGTTCAATGCTGTCATTTAATTTTTAGTTTCTTAGGAGACTCTAAACCCCATTGACGAACTACATTTCTCACAAAGGAGCTAATACTCCGATACTGGGGGCTCCTTCAGTGTTCTTACGTATCCGTCCCATTCAGGATATTCCGCTTACTACTCAAGTTCTTAATGACGATAAAAGTTCTAACTAAAAAGTGGTTTATGCTGATGAAAGTATCTGAATAGTTTGAAAAGAGATTTTGAAAGGGAACATCAAGAAGATTAGTATTATGAAAGGGAACCAATCATCATAATCTTCTAGGTGAGTGTATCGACTGTACATTATATGGAGGATTAAATGGTTTGAATAAAACAAGTGAGGTATCAAATGCATAGTTTGTAACAGACGACCTGCGTCAAAGAGGCGGTTACATATGGTTTGAAGTAGCATAAATCCACACCTTCTTAATGGTAGTTATCTGGATGTGCTGAGTAGAGTTGGAGAGTTTACATTACGCGTGGGTTGGAATTACGTCGAAACGGTGATGCTGGAGTTAGAATATGAAATAAGGCTTCAGTTATAATTTTATGACTTAAGGATTCCTTCCAAGAAGTTTCGTCATACGGAATGAATGAATAAAATTGAATGTAAATTGTAGACATAAGCTACTCTTAGAAAGTTACAGAGATTGAATGTTAAGATGATGGCTTGCCAGATGATTTAGGAAGAAGATAACTTCAAATTCAAGACGAATACAATAAGTTATTTCGTGCTTTAGAGCCCAATCACTATTGCATTTTAGCTGGTAACTTTTCATCACTGGAAATGTTAATAAAAATGTTTCTTAATTCACAGAGTAAGTATACATCAATTTAAGTTATGTTTTTCTCTGGCATCGTCCCTTTTAAGAAATAGGTTATCAATTTGAAAAAAATTAAATGTAGTGATATATATATATATATATATATATATATATATATATATATATATATATATATATATATATATATATATATATATATATATATATATATATATATATAATTATATATATATATATATATATATATATATATATATAATATATATATATATATATATATATATATATACACAACCTGCACCTGAAACTATTTTGTATACGAATCTACTCTCGGATTCTTGCGTCACGCAGATATATAATGAATTTCAGTCAGTCTTGTTCAGCTCATCTGCCAATCATTTTGCCTTTTGGATTGAAGTCTACTCTCTCTCTCTCTCTCTCTCTCTCTCTCTCGCTTCAGTCGAGAGTTTTTGACCTTTTGCTGAAGAGATCATTGATATTTAAATATGGTTGTGCTTCCTCTGTAGACTCTGGAGGAGAATTTCTCAAAAAAGATAGTCTTTATAGATGAAAAAGCAATTGTACCTTTCCCCGAAGGTGTATGTGTGTGAAAGAGAGAGAGAGAGAGAGAGAGAGAGAGAGAGAGAGAGAGAGAGAGAGAGAGAGAGAGAGAAATCCTTATTATTCTGCTCCACAGATTTGTCTGTCTTTACAAAATGCAAATGCCATTCAATTTCCTTGGTTCTCTAGCCAGTTTATAGACTGCAAAATCTGGCTCTTTTGATAGTCATCTTCTTCTAAATTTTCTTTAAATCTCACTTCATTTACCACTAATCCTCCCTAGTACACATATTACCGTCCAAACTAATAGTTATACTTCCTACGTCTACTACTCCTCTGGAGTTTACAACAACTCAGAATCTTTCTTCGGCAACAATGATTTCACTTCACAGTAAGTAATCAAATTCACATCATCACTAACAAGCGGGCTATTGAGTGCCATGTCCTGAAGGTGACGGTTCCGTAGGAGGAGCTCCAAATATCGGATTATCGGTTCATTTGAGAGAGAGGTACTCTGTTCCTTAATGGGCGAAGTAGTCGCTTCCATTCAAGGCTACCCGAATTCATCTTAGTATTTTATTGTTTGTGAGGAATTAAAAAAAAGGCTTCTGTTTTATATATGGCCTCCTTATTACACTATGATCTGCATTTGCATGTACACACGTTGCCCCGATCCTATTTATAAAAATAGGTTCAAATCATGTCTAGGCAAGATATGTGATAAAACGATGTCAAGATGCCAAGATGTATATAGAAAGTTATGGAAATGCTACTTTTTGTCATCACAATAAAACAGTGACCCAACGGGCTATGGGTGGTCTAGGCGAGATATGGTGGAACTGTGTTAAGATGCAATGTTGTACTATATACCAAATATGGAAATGCTACCTTTTGTCATCACAATAAAAAAAGTGATCCAAAGGGCCACGGGTGGTCTGGGGAAGATGTTATATGATGCCATATGTATATTTACGAAGTTAGAGAAATGCTATTTTTTTCATAATAATAATAATAAAAAAAAACCGGTGGTCTAGTATGTTCTAAACTTTTCTCATTAAAGTATCTGAATACATTTGAAAATCTACTTTCTCTATGAAAAATCTCGATCACAACTTCAGCTCTGTCTCTGTTAGTTGGACTTTTAAGTTTTAATTTTTTCTATGAAATGTATAATACTGAGGAGTGATTTATATATTTATAAACCAACCCAGTCACTTTCCCGAATAAATAATCTCAAATGTTCTCATTAGAGTATCTGTATATATTTGAAAATCTGCTATCTAGTATATGAAAAATCATGATCACAATCTCGGTTCTATCCTGTTAATTGTATTTAAAATGTTAATTTTTTTTATATATACCATAAACTGAGATTTACCTTCACTTTCATTCTTCCATCAAAATTCCTCTGCCATTCTCTTCTTTCCTCATAAAAATTCCAACGGGTTTCAAGCGGCGCTCTGGAACTTGCTCTTCTCTTTTATACTTTTGAACTCATCTGTCATTTAGAAGTCTTTTTGACGGAAAGGAGGTAAAATGGGTATCATTATTCCTGGAAGGAAAGATGAAAAAAATTAATGTAAGACGATTGCCTTTCTGAAATGACGAAAAAGTATACAATGAACTAAGATCCAATATATATATATATATATATATATATATATATATATATTATATATATATATGTATATATATAATATATATATATATATATATATATAATGTATATATAGTATATATTTACATAATATACATACATACATACATACATACATACATTCATATATACATGCACATAATATATGCATATGTATATATAATATATATATATATATATATATATATATATATATATATATATATATATATATATATATATATATATATATACGACAACCATGAAACTTTTGATAAAAATAACAGAATGACAGCTATATTCACGAGGACTGATATAAAAATATAGAGGATAGCTTTTCTAATTTATCAGAGCATTCAGATTTTTCGCATTTCTTCTGTTTGATAAATACTGATGAAATACATTTCAAAACAAGAAAATATTAAAATTCATTCTGTAAAAATGAGGAAATGACAGAAAAAAAGTTACAGCTCAACTAACTTGGTATCAAATAACGAGAAATCGGAGAAAGAGATTAATAAAAGCCTCAGAGTAGAAAAATGTATAAAAACGGATAAAAAAGAAAGAAACGACAAAAGGATGAAGGAAATGAAACTTAAAAAAAAACAACAAAAAACAAACTTTAGAAAAACTAGAATAGAAAAGTGCCCCAAGTCAGCTAGAAAATAAAATATAAAAACAAGGAGAACGTCACCTCAAAGAAAAATACTGAAACAAAAACAAAGAGGAAGGGGGAAAGAACTATTAGGAGTGACAAGAAAAAAAGAAAGAAAAAAAAATGTTGTTGGAGGGTTCAGGCGGGGAAAGAAATTGCCTGTCAAAGGCGACCTTCGGGTGGATGGATTTCTGAATACATTATTAAATACGTTTGGTGTAAAGACGCTTATTTTGTCAGCGCTTCACGAGTTATTTTGATAGGAAATTTAGCAAGAAAGCTAACCTCGTGACAGTTTTAACTTTTCGTAAGTGAGTTAACGTTCCGTTATATCTGCGCAGTTATGCCAGTGCAGGCAAAACTGAGCGTCCGTGGGTTCAGTTTTGCCTGCACAGACTGACATTATTGTGCATCTATAGCTAAATGTTATTGGGTGCAGACTGTGCAGGCATAACTGTGCAGGTATAACTGAACGTTGGCGGGTTCAGTTTTGTCTGCACAGACAGACTGTGCAGGCATAACTGCCTAGGTATAACTGAACGTTGGTGGGTTCCGTTTTTCCTGCAGGCAGAACTGCGCAAGTATAACTGAACGTGGTTCCGCATGCACAGACCGACTGTGCAGGCATAAGTGCGCAGGCATAACTGAACGTTAGTGGGTTCCGTTTTGTCTGCACAGGCCGACTGTGCAGGCATAACTTTCCAGGTATAACTGAACGTTATTGGAGGATTTTAACTAATTTTTAGCTAATGTCCATAATATTGCTTAAGCCATAATACTTACATATAATAAATGAAATCCTGCACACGGTTCAAATATCAAGTATTAGATAATTCTAAAAGAGATTTCACTCTGAAAATAATTACATAATCGGTAGGTAACCTCTGACGTATATTCTGAATATGATCTTCTTAGTTACAGTTAAGAGATGAAAGACCTCACCTCCCAATGGTTGTCAGAGAGAGAGAGAGAGAGAGAGAGAGAGAGAGAGAGAGAGAGAGAGAGAGAGAGAGACCTTTCCAATAAGTGTATTTCATAGTTTATGGCACTTTTGCAAATCCACACGTCTTTATTTTTGATTAGATTGGCATTAAAAAAAAGAACCATTAGGTTAAGACAAGCATACGCACTGTATATACCCTCTAGTAACATTAAATTTGAATAAAAATTGTCAGTAAACATACAATGTAGTGTTTCGTTATCAAACAATTTAATTCTGAGCCAAGTGCGTGAGTTTATTGGCACCTCTGACCACTGTGTCTTAATAACGGACATCTTAGTTAATCAATACGAATTGCAATATTGCGTCGTTCTAAATTAAGTCGCCAGCCTGATCTGTATATAAAATAAGGTTCGTTTTCCGGAACTGAATCCGTGTAGAATCAGGTTCATCTTCCGGATCTGAATCCGTATAGAATCAGGTTCGTCTTCCGGAACTGAATCCGTATAGAATAAAGATTCGTCTTCCGGAACTGAATCCGTATAGAATCAGGTTCGTCTTCCGGAACTGAATCCGTATAGAATCAGGTTCTCCTTCCGGAACTGAATCCGTATAGAATCAGGTTCATCTTCCGGAACTGAATCCGTATAGAATCAGGTTCATCTTCCGGAATGAAATCGTATAGAATCAGGTTCATCTTCCGGAGCTGAATCCGTATAGAATCAGATTAGTCCTTCCGGAATGAAATCCTATGAATCAGGTTCGTCTTCCGGAACTGAATCCGTGTAGAATCAGGTTCGTCTTCCGGAACTGAATCCGTATAAAATCAAGTTCGTCTTCCGGAACTGAATCCGTATAGAATCAGGTTCGTCTTCCGGAACTGAATCCATGTAGAATCAGGTTCGTCTTCCGGAACTGAATCCGTATAGAATCAAGTTCGTCTTCTGGAACTGAATCCGTATAAAATCAGGTTCGTCTTCCGGAACTGAATCCGTTTAGAATCAGGTTCGTCTTCCGGAATGAAATCCATAAAAATCAAGTTCGTCTTCCGGACTGATCCGTATAGTCAGGTTCGTCTTTCCGGAACTGAATCCATGTAGAATCAGGTTTCGCTTCCGGAAACTGAATCCGTATGAATCAAGTTCTTCTTGACCTGAATCCGTATAAAATCGGTTCGTTTCCGGAACTGAATCCGTTTAGAATCAGGTTCGTCGGAACTGATCCGTATACAGGTTTCGGTCCTCGAACTGGATCGTCTCTTTTGAACTAATCCATATAGAATCAAGTTCGTCTTCTGGAACTGAATCCGTTATCAGGTTCGCTTTCCGGAAACTGAATCCGTTTAGAATCAGGTTCGTCTTCCGGAACTGAATCCGTATAGAATCGGTTCGTCTTCGGAACTGAATCCAGTAGGCTTCAAGTCGTCTTGGAACAAAAGATCCAGAATCAGGTTCTTCTTCCTGGAGACTGAACCGAATCAGGTTTCTCTTCCGGAACTGAACCGTATATCAGAACGTTAATAAAATCCAGTGTTCCGAACTGAAATCGTTAGAATCAAGTTCCGTCTTCGAACTGCCTATGTTTAAGATCCGTCGGTCTCGGAACTGAATCCGTATAGAATCAAGTTCGTCTTCTGGAACTGAATCCGTATAAAATCAGGTTCGTCTTCCGGAACTGAATCCGTTTAGAATCAGGTTCGTCTTCCGGAACTGAATCCGTATAGAATCAGGTTTGTCTTCTGGAACTGAATCCGTATAGAATCAAGTTCGTCTTCTGGAACTGAATCCGTATAAAATCAGGTTCGTCTTCCGGAACTGAATCCATATAGAATCAAGTTCGTCTTCTGGAACTGAATCCGTATAGAATCAGGTTCGTCTTCCGGAACTGAATCCGTTTAGAATCAGGTTCGTCTTCCGGAATGATCGTATAAATCATTTGTCTTCTGGAACTGAATCCGTATAGAATCAGGTTCGTCTTCCGGAACGGAATCCGTATAGAATCAGCTTCGAATCATCTGCTGTAAGATGGGACCGGAAGTCAGACCTGATCAAAGATGCAGGTGTGATTAGCAGGGAAACGGAAGCAGCAACTCACGAAACTAAATGGAATTAAACGATTCTTCGGCAGGACAGAAATTTAGCAGAGAAAACCACAGGAGCTCGCTGAATGATAGCCGAGGAAGAAGTTTTTACCTTAAAAGGTTTGCCTTACAGAATATCATGTCAGCATTGAACTTTTAAGTACAGCAGATAAATTGCTAAAATTTATGACAAGGCAACGTGTTCTATAGCGTACATTTTAGCATTAAGGTAAAGGCATGATTTAATTTTCACCTTCCTTACTACGTAAATCATGAAGTCACTGTTTCTCTTGTGTAATGAAATAATTAGTGTAACATGTTAATATAATAATTTAGTATAACGAAAATAAAATGATTAAATGAAAATGATTAGTGGAGCCAACATGACCTCCATGCTCGTGTATTTTTTAGTAATAAAGAACATTCATAAGAACTTTACATGGGTGAGCCACCATTAATATACCTGTAACATCCGTTATTTTATCATTAGTAGGCACAAAGCAACAGTGTTATCACGGCAGGATTAATATTGCATTACTGTCATTGTTAATGAAATACATGTTACATACCACATTAACATTTCATTAATAGGTCATTCACCTCATCATCCGAATTGGTTATCTTTCAGCTTACTGCATATTATCTTTGAACCTTGGGTAATGGAGGTCAGCAGTTGATATTCAACTTATTTCTTTTTAATCGGTAAGAAACTAAGATTGGTATTGACATTTTAGAATGATCTTGCTCGGAAACCTTTCCTCTGGAACTCTTGAGTTTGTTTTTTGTTTGTATGGTGTTTTGACGTTGCATGGAACCAGTGGTTATTCAGCCACGGGACCGACGGCTTTACGTGACTTCCGAACCACGTCGAGAGTGAACTTCTAACACCAGAAATACACATCTCTCCCACCACTCAATGGAATGCCCGAGAATCAAACTCGCGGCCACCGAGGTGGCAGGTCAAGACCATACCGATCACGCCACTGAGGCGCTGTGGAACTCTTGTGGCTTTAAATCGTTATTTTTGATCTAACTGTTTGATTAGGGAAAAATTTAAGATTGCATACAACCGATGCTACTCTTTAGATATTATATATTAGACCAAAATACAAAGTAATGTATCTAGCATCAAAAGAGATCTGGAACAATGTAGCCAGTGGGACATGATATGAACTACAGGAAAACGGTTACGATTTCACGCTGTCTTGGACGATTCTGAAAATTTGTAAATACTTTGGCAATACTCGGCAGCACCTTCAGACTTTCAACTTTCTTTCTCACTGTACTTGAAACACATGTCATCTAAACATGCTTATATCTGCAAAGATGTCTGTGCTGATGCCACATGCCCCTGTCTTTTAAACTGTCCTCTTTAAAATCTTAATTTTCTGTCTAGATATCAGTAACTTCCTGAGATCTTTATATATATCGGACAAGGTTGCTGCTTTGGCTAAACAATGGTCATGGAGTAATTTGGCCATCTCTGGAAGATTAATCTATCATTCCGAACATTAATACTTTTCGTTTAGTTGGCAGAGAATTAGTATCCGCGGTCTGGTGAAATGTTATATTAACGCATTGCCCAAAAAGAAAGTCTTATTTAGTTTACTGGAAAGATGATGACAGGCCGATCTGGCAAGATCAATGATCTCGATGTTCACACTTTAAACATACATACATCGCCTATTCAATTTTTCTACATGTTGTTTCTTTTGTTGAATACACAATAACTTGTTCGTTTACCTTTATTTACTTGTTATTCCCAACTCCCTGTCTTCTCAATTATGTTTAAGGAAATCACAAATCCAATGCTGATGTAACTTGCATACAAAATGAACTACCACGTCTATAATGATATCAAAATGTACTACTACTAATTGTAGCATCTGAGGCGTATGTAAATTGCACGATTCAGGTGTTTCGCTTCCTTAGATTATTCCTATCTCAAGTACAAAGGATGGAAATTAACATAATACAAATTATAATGCATCCCGCTAAACGGAATTACAAGGGAGGAAACCTTAAATCTATTATAGGCTTTAGTACTGATACTAATTACATTCTATATAAAGAAAAAATTAAAGTTTTTCATTAGAATAATAGCCATGCAACTTTCGTATGTACATTGATTTGATAAAAAACGTAGAAACGTAGTAACGAAGCTAAAATTACTCACATATATGTTGGCTCTTAAATTTTATGGATGGAGATTTCTATTCATGGCGATATTATCAGTGTTATATTTTTCAGTTTTCTTTAGCTCGTCTGGCAGTCCAGTGATATTTGCCATCGCTTTTCAATGACTGCTGTATTTGAAAAGTGTTTTACCATATTTTGGGTTTAGCATTTGCTTGCCATTCACTTACCCACTATCACTCGTACAGTTTCTGTGATGATCTCTAATTTCTTCCTGTAATTCAATAAATTTTGTTTGTCAAGGGAACTGTGTAGTTCATAGCCATGACATTTTTCCGTCATGAAGTTTTTCCTTAGCAGATATTATAATGTCTATGGATTTTCAGTGACTCTTTGGAATAAATTCTTGGGACAATCCTGCAATTCCAGGACTAATGTTTATATTGCTGTGAATTTCAGGACTGAACGCAAAGACTCGCTTTCATCAAGTTATGAAGAATCAGCTCTAGGATTGTACTAATCAACTGACTTTCCATTTGATAACGAATCCTACCTGTTTCTTCAGGTGCTTCCCCCATGGGCGAGGCCAAAGACCATGATTCATAGTAATGAAGACGCCAGTCAATCTATTCATTCGTAGCATCACTGATGAAAGAGAATGGCGTCAAACATTTATTTCTAATTCGAAAACATGAACTGTAACTGCAAGATCTATGACACAGCTAAAGTTACAGCTAACTCTCTTGAAGGAAACTTACACACAAGTATTCGAAAAATTCAAAGTCTGGGCTAATGTATGCGTGTATGTATTTGTCGGTTGATATTATTGATCTGTTTCGTGATCTTTCGTCATTCCACAAATGAGCATTCCCTCGTGTGAAGGTTGTTACAACGTCTAAGTTAGGTTTAGGTTTTCTCAGTGAGTTTCTTTACTCATTTCAACAACAACAACAACAACAACAATAATAATAATAATAATAATAATAATAATAATAATAATAATAATAATAATAATAATAATAATAATAATAATAATAATAATAATAATAATAATAATAATAATAATATTTTCCACTCCCTCACCAAAAGTCCTTCTAAGTATCTTGTCAGGAGAATAACAATAATTAATAACTCTTTTCAAGGTAATAGAAAGCTTTGGAATTTTCTTCAGTCTTATATAATGAGACATAAATTCAATCAGATATTGTCTAACAAGAAATTATCGAGACGTATGAAGAATGATCAATTATCTAATCCCATTCTGCTTTATTCATAGTTATAACACATTACAATAAGGTATTCAGTTGTAAATGTCTTTTCTTACTTAATTCTAATTATATCCCCTTTTATTCTTCCGTTCTGCATAATTGAAGAGATCATTTAAAACACAGAATTCTGTTTTTACTTTAAGTTAAATATAAGTAGAAGTGATGTGAAACCTACCTCCCAAAGCATTACTCAACGCTCCCTCAAACTACGCCTTTCTATTCATTGTGTTCCCACTTACTAAAACGTGTCCGTTGGTAACTGCTTTCTCCAGACCAACATTCCCTTCGATCGTTAGGCAAATGAGTACCCTAACCAATTGCCTGACGCAGCACATTTTTCCCCAAGAGCTTTGAATACGAATAACCGTTCCCATAGGCACTCACAAGGAGTCATTTGTCTTCCGGATAGTTTTCCTTCAGATTGAAACCTTGAATACTGTACATTCGTTCAAAGGAAAAGTTTGACGCTTTTCGACGATCTGAGATAGCCGTGGGGAAGATTCCTCCGTGGATCCCAGAAGAGTAAGTTACGTTGGGAATCTCTTTCCAAATGTAACTGCGATTTAGTCGAGTTGTTTCCATTTAATCTGTTACGAAAACAGTAATGTGAATAGACAGCAAAATGTCCGAATATGTCCTTAAAATGATTTTTCATCCTCTTTTCAATTCTTAGAACGTAAAACCAATCACTTACTTAATATCGAAACTGTTCAGAAACAACAGACGTAAGACTCAGCCAGCAGCAACCGACACACCTTACCCGAATATGTCTGATGTATAGTGGGAGCACGAAGGAAAGCTTTGAGGCAATATATTGCTCTTGACATCTTTTAAGGTTTCAAATAGATCACATTTTAAGACCCTATCAATGAAGCTCGATTCGAATTGCTCTAATTCCTCTTGTCAATTCATTCCATACCTCTTTTCTGAGGGATCTACTTTCGTTGTCATTATTGGTTCTAGATCTACTTTTTTGTGTGGCTCTGTTGGTTCCTCGAGGAGCCTCTCTTTTTCCTCAACACTTCTCTTCAATAAAGGCCTGCTTCAAACTTTTCCTGAAGCAGGCTTTAATATATACAAAAGATTCATTTTTACTCTTCCCAAATCATTTTCCTTTCCAAGAACTCTTCCTAAGTTAATTTTCAATTTCAATGCATCTTTTGTGATGCTTTTAACGAAGGCCTGAATAGCATTTCTGAATAGGACCTCCAAATTTGGTTAATTATCATACACCACGAAGAATTTTCTTCATTATTCATAAGTAATAACCAACGCCTTCCATCTTTCCAGAGTATCTTCGAGAAAGGTTATCATTCAACTTGTTAGTAATCTCTAGAGTGCCATTAAAACTTATATGGTCCTAGTCGTTGGAGGAATAAACATTTCTTGATAAAAAGTTACTGTAAAACTTCATTTAATCCCCGAATGCATATAAATACGAAATTATCGTCTAGGTATTCTTATACGATAATTATTGAGAGGAGCCGTAGACATGAACTACCGAAGTTGGTTAAATATATCAGTTTAATTAGACCACTGAGCTGATTAACAGCTCTCCTATGGCTGGCCCGAAGGATTAGATATTTTTTACGTGGCTTGGAACGAATTGGTTACCTAGCAACGGGACCTACAGCTTATTGTGGGATCCGAACCACGATATATCCAGAAATGAATTTCTAATCACCAGAAATAAATTCCTCTGATTCCACGTAGGCAATTCGGGGAGTCGAACTTGCGACTACCGAATCGGTAGGGGAGCACGTAAACCACTCATCCAACGAAGTACTACCGAAGTTGGTATTTTCAACCAATCCATTAAATAAGAAGCTGACATGACCATTCGGAAAATAACCTCATGACGGAAGAGTTCTTGGAAAAGGAGCAACCAAGACGATCAGCTGCAGCTATTGGAAACTAAGTATATTTTAGTCCTTTATGATGTAATCAAGGATGATATAGTTATACGAATTTACATTAGGTTTGCAACTGTAAAAGACTAAATTAGTCGATCTGAGCTCACTGTGTTAGGGTGAGATTCCTCTTTCGTGAATGTCGTTTGAACAAAAAAAATCTATAGTAATTGAAATTTGGGTTCCTATAAAAAGTCTCTACTACTTGCTCCTTGCCATTCCCAATATATCTGCTTAAAAACACAAGACGGGATAAAAGAAATTCTTATAAAAATGAGCAAGATGTATTTTGGTCGCACTTATCAGCGATACATAATTAACACAATTAAAGCTGTAATAGATATATTAGACCGAGAAGCATTGCAAACGACCATATTGGAAATAAAGTGGATTTGGCAATGCTTTTGGATAATAAAGTCAGATTTGCAAAAGCTTCGAGTCCAATCGACACCTAGAAATTTAAAACATATCTTCCATTAGGATATCATGTTACTGACAAACCGTAGCCTTAGTGACGATATTGATTAACAGGTATGTTTGGAACTCTCTCTCTCTCTCTCTCTCTCTCTCTCTCTCTCTCTCTCTCTTCTCTCTCTCTCTCTCTCTCTCTCTCTCTCTCTCTCTCTCTTATATTTTAGGCATTTGCAAAAATGTTCACTTCAGTTATGATTATCATCGGGGCTTCTTAATGACGACCTCATCATCCATATTGCTCGTGTTCTGACTATTGTCAGGAGGGGTATGTCGCCCCTGTAGCTATAAATTTTGGGGTTATCCCCCTTGTAATAATAATAATAATAATAATAAATTAATAATAATAATAATAATAGGGAAGGAGGAGATATAAAACACCAAGAGATTGAAAGACACGATTCAGGGAAAGAATATATGCAGAGACTCAAGGCGATACTCAAGTCAAAACTCAACGCCGGAAATATGATAAAAGCCATAAACACATGGGCAGTGCCAGTAATCAGATACAGCGCAGGAATAGTGGAATGGACGAAGGCAGAACTCCGCAGCATAGATCAGAAAACCAGGAAACATATGACAATACACAAAGCACTACACCCAAGAGCAAATACAGACAGACTATACATAACACGAAAGGAAGGAGGGAGAGGACTACTAAGTATAGAGGACTGCGTCAACATCGAAAACAGAGCACTGGGGCAATATCTGAAAACCAGTGAAGACGAGTGGCTAAAGAGTGCATGGGAAGAAGGACTAATAAAAGCAGACGAAGACCCGAAAGATACAGAGACAGGAGAAAGACAGAAAGAAACAGAGGACTGGCACAACAAACCAATGCATGGACAATACATGAGACAGACTAAAGAACTAGCCAGCGATGACAATTGGCAATGGCTACAGAGGGGAGAGCTAAAGAAGGAAACTGAAGGAATGATAACAGCGGCACAAGATCAGGCCCTAAGAACCAGATATGTTCAAAGTACGATAGACGGAAATAACATCTCTCCCATAGTAGGAAGTGCAATACGAAAAGTGAAACCATAAACCACATAGCAAGTGAATGCCCGGCACTTGCACAGAACCAGTACAAAAAGAGGCATGATTCAGTAGCAAAAGCCCTCCACTGGAGCCTGTGCAAGAAACATCAGCTACCTTGCCAGTAATAAGTGGTACGAGCACCAACCTGAAGGAGTGATAGAAAAACGATCAGGCAAAGATCCTCTGGGATTATGGTATCAGAACGGATAGGGTGATACGTGCAAACAGACCAGACGTGACGTTGATTGACAAGGTCAAGAAGAAAGTATCACTCATTGATGTCGCAATACCATGGGACACCAGAGTTGAAGAGAAAGAGAGGGAAACTTGGATAAGTATCAAGATCTGAAAATAGAAATAAGAAGGATATGGGATATGCCAGTGGAAATCGTATCCATAATCATAGGAGCACTAGGCACGATCCCAAAATCCCTGAAAAGGAATCTAGAAAAACTTAGAGGCTGAAGTAGCTCCAGGACTCATGCAGAAGAAGTTGTGATCCTAGAAACGGCACACATAGTAAGAAAAGAGTGATGGACTCCTAAGGAGGCAGGATGCAACCCGGAACCCCACACTATAAATACCACCCAGTCGAATTGGAGGACTGTGATAGAGCAAAAAAAAAAAAAAAAAAAAAAAAAAAAAAAAATAAAAAAAAAAAAAAAAAAATAATAATAATAATAATAATAATAATAATAATAATAATAATAATAATAATAATAATAAAACTGGTTGGGCCAGAGAATATTTCTAAGGCTAAGAAGTTTACATCATATCGACATCATTTTAAGCAGCCAGCGATAAAAATATGCTGCAAATATTTCTTTTGCCGTGTCAAGACCTGTCTAGTGCAGTGCTATAAAATGTAGGCCATAGGGCCTCCGTTCTTTTGCTGATAACATAAAGGTTGGTTGAGAGTAAGAAAAATTCGATATGCCGTCGATGCTATTCTTGTACAAATTACTCGACAACTGTTAATGAAGTGTTGCTAGTTTTAGTATAAATTAGGAACAATACAATAAGTGTTATAGTCAGGAGGTAATCAACCATTTCCCACGGTTCCCATATTCTAAAATTCAATTTGCTTAGGTATCTCTCTACTTTATGATTTGGGATAATTGATGGTTCCTTGCATTATTTTTGTACATTAGTTTTGACGTCCACAGAACTTGGAAATATTCTAACTCATGGTTTCAAGAACATAACTTTATTAGGTAAACTTTCGTTATCCACAGCATTATGGCATAAATGCCGTAGGCTTGCTCTTTGTTTCTCTGCCATGACTGAAATACTATTCTTCTGACAAGAAGTCTTGTTGTATTGGGCTTAGGAGATATTCATCATTTAGAGACTCGTGCTGGAGGTTATGGTCAGATGATATCTTTTGTTTCCCGTTTTGTAACCTTTCACTGGGTTCATTTTAAACTAGCTACTCCTTTAGGCTTCATTGTGTCTATGACTCAAAAACTAAAGTGTGGTATTAGTTTTGAGTGTGTAAAATTAGTTTTGTGTGTGTATAATTATTGAATGACCTACATAGTAGCATTAATGATGACATTATTCATAATTTTAAGAGAATGTACAATGCTATTTTCAAGCACCGTGCATTACTGCTAAAATTTACCGACTTGTATTGATCCTTATTCACCTATTGTTTTGGAATGTTGATTTATATGGTTATTTGCGACATTTCCTTCTAGATTTAACTTTTTCCACAAATGTTATAACATTTAGCTCAATTTTTCTGTGAATGTTTGCTCATTTTGGGAAACCATAAATATGGTAAAAGCTCAAGTTTTTATCACCGGATTATCAAGATTCTTTCAGATGAAGCTGAATGATAGTTTACTAAGAATTCAAGAATAATACTTGGACATTTTTAAATTTCCTTTTATTTTACGGAATTAGGCGAAGGAACAACTTAGTAAGTACCACAATTTTCAATTAAACCGTTCCCTTTTTCAGAAGAATTGAAAATGATTAATGTTGCACGTGTTTCATATGTTATCATTTTCTTCTTCTGTTCGATTTACTACCGTTTTGAATAAAAACACCAATGTTAAAATCTATTCACTCGTTTCCAACAAAAATGTTTCCCAACACCTTTTAAACTAACGTTATCCCACCAGCCTTCAAAAGAATTAAAAGTGCATGTTGCTAACTGTTCTCTCTCGTAAAAGGATCCAACTGATCGTTAGGCAAACGAGTATCATAACCAATTGCCGGACGAAGTCAATCTTTCTCCAAGCAATTCGAACACAAACGGCCGCTCCCATTAGCGCTCGCTTGCAGGAGTCATTTACCTTTCAGACGTATTCAACCAGAGCGATGCATTGTGGGAGGCATTGAAAGGAAATTTTAAACGCTGATTTCCCTCCATAAGCTTCCTCCGTGTTTTTCAGAGACCGTTTAATCTAGGAATCAGTTTTCGACTGTAATTACGTCTTGGAAAAGTCACAGGTGGATCTTTTCTTTCGGTGGAAGAAACTCAGGTATGTAGTAGGTCTTTCACCTCTTCGACAATGGGCCAAGAATAATAGAGAAAAGAAATAAGTGGAAAAATAATGCTATTTTCAGTTTAATTTCTTTTTAGGCTAGAGCAACAATACTAGTGAATAGTTTTGCGGTTCTGTAAAAATAAAATTTTCGTCAGAAGCTCTTGTGTTCGGGGCTATTTTCATATATTGGGGAAAAACGATTAATCACTCTCTCTCTCTCTCTCTCTCTCTCTCTCTCTCTCTCATCAGTTCCTATGTCCTGAAACCATTCACTAATTAGTATGAACATTATTGAGGAACTTCTGAATCTGCATTACAGTGCGAAGACATTCGGCCATTAGCGACATGAGTGACGCATTTCCATGGCTGATTCACACACCTCAGTCTCATTCAATAAGCAGCATCTGCAACTTCGGGTCATCTGATG
This sequence comes from Macrobrachium nipponense, assembly GCF_015104395.2. NCBI lineage: Eukaryota > Metazoa > Arthropoda > Malacostraca > Decapoda > Palaemonidae > Macrobrachium > Macrobrachium nipponense. The sequence goes on from NC_061107.1 coordinate 100,208,084, forward strand.
TCACTGCTCTGGACGTCTTTAGATTTTAATTAGATTAAAAGCACAGGACCTTATTGGCTACGATCTCTGGTTGTGGTTTCACTCCCTCTAATATCCTCATTTTGTGCTTTTCATAAAAGTGCATTACTAATGTACTTTTCAGCGCTATATCTGCTTTTGTCTGTGCTGCTAAGGGTGACCCGAAGTAAATTTGCTTTTTCCACAACTCGGTTGTGGATAAGTTTACCCTTGATTGAAAGGAATTTTTTTTTTCTGAGTATATCAAAGATAAAGAGTTCAACTAACTTTAGCGAGCAAGAAGACTGCATTGGAGGCTTGCATGTTGGTAAATTATACCTTTGCAGTGGGATTAACTGTTTCTTTACCGATCAGTAAGAGAGTAGCAATGTGAAAAAACCAAGAATTAAGTAGGTCACTCTAGATTTCCAAGATGAAATAATCTGAAAACCGATTCTATACCATCATGTTTCAACCATTTACTTAAGCAAAAAAAAACGTTTAGTCCCATTTACTGAAGAATTTTTAACTTGCATTTAATGGAGAACACAATCCTTCAATTCCAAAGAAAGAGAGAGAGAGAGAGAGAGAGAGAGAGGAGAGAGAGAGAGAGAGAGAGAGAGAGAGAGAGAGAGAAAGGATGGCGCGTAATTGAACAGTATTTCACTGCAGGATCGAAAGGGATAGATAGGGGTGTGTAACCTTCCAGCAACTTCCAGGATGCCTGGCAAGAAAAGCCATTCCATGTTGACTGAGGGTCAGAACTTCATCATCCTATTTCCTGCCCTGGATTATGCTTAGGGCTTTGTTGACTGGGGCTGACAGCGGGGAGAGAGAGAGAGAGAGAGAGAGAGAGAGAGAGAGAGAGAGAGAGAGGTATTCAATAGACTGAGCCTTGAAATAATACTTTATATCTCAGACGAAAGAAGATGAGGAAATACCTAGTGATGAAATATATTTATGACTGCATTAATGAAAGCGTTTCTTCCGTAACATTATAGTTTTATCTTCACGCTAAATATATCAAGAAGGCTTTGTCTGGGAATGATATAATTCAGTTCATTACATACATTTCCTTAAGGAAATTGATATTCGTCGTTATCTTCACTCTTTGTCGTAGACATTATCTAACTGAAAATATGATACTTGTGCAGCAGAGAGAGAGAGAGAGAGAGAGAGAGAGAGAGAGAGAGAGAGAGAGAGAGAGAGAGAGAGAGAGATCTTTCGTCATTAATATTACTGGTTTCTAATGAATAATTTCTAACCATATTTGAAATATGAGGATGACTAACGGGCAAAACAAATTACCTTCAAGTTTACTGAAATAACTTGGTCCAATTTCTTGTGTGGTAACAAACAAACACGCGAAGTTTTATCCGTATAAATTAGGCCTCCTAAATCTGCATCAATTCGTGTCTTACGAGAATTCAGTGTCTTAATAACTTACTTCATTATAGATCGTCTTAATTATCTGTGTCATTGTAAATTGTCTTAATTACTTCATTGTAGACTGTCTCAATAATTCATAGATTGTCTGAAAGACTTATTTCCTTTTAGATTGTCTAAATGACTTATTATATAGCTCTCAGAACATCCGAATTGAGAGAGAGAGAGAGAGAGAGAGAGAAGAGAGAGAGAGAGAGAGAGAGAGAGAATAGCGCCGAACATAGGTTTTACTGAAAATTACATTATTTACAGAACAACAAAATAATTCACGCATGTACACAAAAATGGAGTTTAAATATAATAATTCGTCCTCCTATTTCTATGTTTAATTATTCTTAGCATTTTGTCAAATATGTGAGAGTCTCCATCCTGGGTTTCCTTCACACGCACACACACAAAAGACTCCTCTGACTTACCAAGACGCAATTACAGTCGGAAACTGACTCCCAAGTGAAGCTGTGTCTGGAGGAAACATGGAGGAGGCTTATGCAGGGAAATCAGTGTTTAAAATTTCCTTTCAATGCCTCCACAATATATCGTTTTGGTTGAATGCATATGAAAGGCAAATGACTCCTGCAAGCGAGTGCTAATGGGAAGCGGCCGTTTGTGTTCGAATTGCTTGGCGAAAGATTGACTTTGTCCAGCAATAAGGTGGTATGATAATCATTTGCGTGACGATAAGCTGGATTATTTTACGAGAGAGGACAGTTAGTAACAGGCTCTCCTAAGTCTTTGGATGCTCATTGGGACAGTTGTAGTGTAAAATCTGTTGAAAGTCCCCACGAAACACGTGCTACTTTGCGTTAAGTCGATCAGATAAAGTCTTTTGAAAATGCGATTGTAAACATGTGTTTTTGGCAGAGATAAATCAAGACATCTTTTTTTTTTATACGAGTATGGTAAACCTCAAGGATATTTTTAACCTAATGTTAAATAGATACTATTAATGTTGCTTCATTCAGACCTGGTGAGTAGAAGCTCCATATGAAGAACTTCAGCTGATGAATGGTTGGTCATATAATAGCATTTAGATTACAAACCGATAACACAATTCCCACTAACCAAAGCAGCTACATCATACAAGGTGTAGGAACAGTTATTCACTTACCCAACAGCAATAACATTAATATAAGCACAATTACACTAAAGTAGAAACACTTAGTAGTTGGTAGTGTACCATATATCCCATAGTTGCGCCTGAATAACGTTAGGAGGAAAGATGGAGGTTGTAGGTTATTTTATAAGAATAAGGAAGATAATTAGCTATGGTTGTATGATAATTAACCGAATTGGATGTTCCTATTCAGGAATACACTATTCAGGACTTCGTTAAAAGCATCACTAAAGATGCACTGGAATTGAAATTTAACTTGTGAAGAGTTCTTGGAAAGAAAAATATTTGGGAAGAGTAAGATAAATCTTTTGTATATACTGAAGCCGGCTTCAAGAGAATTTGAAGGAAACCTTTTATTGAAAAAAGTGTTGAGAAAAAGAGAGGTTCCTCAGGAACCAAAAGAGCCCCCTCACAAAAAAAAGAAAAAAGTAGATCTAGAACTATTAATGACAACGACAGTAGATCGTTTAGGCAAGAGGTATAGAATTAACCGGCAAGAGAAATACAGAAACTTTAATAGAGCTTGATTAACCGGGTCGTACGCTGTGATCTATCTAAAACCTTGAAAGATACCAAGAGTAATGAAAAATAATTCATTAATGTTCTTATCCTTACTGCCACTTAATGCTCACCTATGTATCAGGCATTAAGGTAACAAGGTATTCAGGTTGCCGCTTGATGAATCTCTACTCTCAGTAATAATGCAACGTCTCTTGTTCCTGAACATTGAATATACTAATTGGCAAATGATTTTACGCATTGTGAACTGGAAAATAGGCTGGAAAATAATTCTCAGTAGGTAATTGAAGATTTTGCTAAATATCCACATCGCCGTCTTCCCCTCACTATAGATGATCGTAACATAATCTCAGTCATTCACTCATTTTACAATTGACGGAAAAGCGCAAATGAAACCTATATTTCTAAGACGATTTGCAATTTCTTCTTTGAATCTGTTGAGTGGAAATGACCGACACACGGCAGGCATTCTTAGGATTTTATTGATAAAATGGAAGATTCACGAGTGAATTTACCAGCACAGTTATAACTGGGAGGAGATTCCCAAAGTAAATTGATCTTCCGGGATCCATTGAGGAGGCTACTAAGTGGCAATCTCAGAGGATCGTCGAAAAATGCCGAACGTTTTCCTTGAATGAAGCTCTCAAGGTTTCACTCGGGAAGAAAACGATCCGGAAGACCAAATGACTCCCTTTAAGTGAGTGCCAATGGGAACGGTTACTCGTTTTCAAAGCGCTTGGAGAAAAATGTTCAGCGTCAGGCAATTGGTTATGGTACTCATTTGCCTAACGATCGAAGGGAATGTTGGTCTGGTTCAAGCAGTTAGCAACGGACATGGTATTGTCAGAGGAAACGCAATGGCAACCCACAGTTCGAAGGGATGTTGAATAACGCTTCGGGTGGTAGGTTTCATAATACTTTTGTTATAAATGAAAGGGAAAGCATATGGAACATCCTCTATTATATATGAAGCGTTTTATTAGATTGGATTAAAGAATAAAAAAGAGAGATGAGTAGAATCTAGCAAGGGAAGTCGTTCACAAGTAACGTTTTATTGTAATTTTCTGTGAGTATAAAAACAATATAACGCTGAAGGATGATTGCGCTTAAGTCTCCTTTAAAATTTCATATAAAGTTATGTCTAATTCAATTTATGTCTGATTATTAAAACTGGAGAAAATTCCAAAACATTCTCTTACTTTGAAGACAATTATTTATTATGTGGTGATAAGATCATTTAAAGTAATATTTGTGAGGGTGTGTGGAATAACTTACTTATATTTTAATTTTCATTATTGTTGACCCTATTACCAACAAGAGTAAAAACTCAAATAGAGAAAACCTAAAACCCGAAAGAAATAATTTGGGATTTTCTGGTAATAGTATTCAATTTCAATATGAGACTGAGTTAGCAGTGACTTACGATATGTTTTAGTCCTTGCAATAAAATCTTATGTTTTCGAACTGGAAATAAAACTGTGGCCACATTTTTTTTCCAATAGTGATGCTAGGAATGAGCTGTTTATGTATTTTGTGTTAATAAACTAATGGGCTTAGGTCTCACCCACCGCTTCAACTCCTCTTGGAACAAGAAGCAACAAGTAAAAAATGTGCCGAAGTTTCTTCCGTATGACACTCTCACCCGCGGTCCATGAAACTTTCAGTCACGGCCCGGTGGGGACCTGTGTTGTTAGTACCAGTTATAGCGGCGCCAGACGCACGATTATGGCTAAGGTTAACCTTAAATAAAACAAAAACTAATAAGGCTAGAGGGCTGCTACTTTGTATGTTTGTTGATTGAAGGGTGGATGACCAACATACCAATTTGCAGCCCTCTAGCTTCAGAAGTTTTTAAGATCTAAAGGCGGACATAAAAAAAAAAAAAAAAAAAAAAGTACGGACGGACGGACAATTAGTCATTTCGATAGTTTCGTTTTACAGAATACCAAAATTGCGATTGGGATCCGTTATCAAATGGAGCCAGTCAGCTGAGTAGCAAAATCCTAGAGACTATTTTTTTATTTCCTTGATGCAAGCTAGCCTTTGCATTCAGTCCAGAAATCCACAGAGATATAAACATCAGTCTTAGGACTGTATCATTGTCCCAAGAACTTGTTCCTGGAATTAACTGCAAATTCTTTGAGATTATAAAATTTACTACAGAAAAATTTTGACAGAAAAATTTCATGGCTATCTAGATCATAGTTGTCTTGACAAATAAAAATTAACTGAATTATAGGAAGAAATAAAAGAGATATTAAAGAAAACTATACGTTTAACAATGGGTACGTAAATGACATGTCACAGAATTAAGGTAAACACATTTCAGATGAAGTCACTGAAAGGTGATGAAAAATATCACGGGATTCAAAGAAAACTCATAATCACATGAGTCAATAAAATGGAAAAGTAAATCCACAATAGTATGTCAAATAGACATACTATTGTGGCTTTACTTTTCTATCAGGGGATTGTTAAACGAATTAAAGAATACTGATGAATACAACAGTAATGTTATCGCCAGAAGCAAGTCTGTCCCCAAGACAAGAGAGCCAACGATGTTACTATAATCAATATATTACACCCACGCTAATAATTGATGTTAAAATAAATTAGTAACATCAACAGACAGGATCCAGCTATTGACAGTAATGCTGATAATGATATAACCAACTATTCCAAACAGAGAACTCATCATTACTAATGTAGCAAATGAAATTTGGATAAAGACAATTTACCCAGTAGATTATAATAAGCTCAACGTTCAGAAACTAGGGGAAAAATGATGACAATCTTAGCGAGAGCGTCAGTATCACCGGTACCAATGATATATATTAATTTCGAATTTGAAACTATCATAAATATTATACTCACTGACTGTTGGCTGTCAGTAGCACCTGCAACAACAGGTGTGTAATTATTATTAACTTCATCTCACAAGAACAACTCTCTCTGTCTCTCAGTCTGTCTGTCTTTCTGTCTGTCTCCCTCCCTTTCTCTCTCTCACTATATATATATGTTATATATATATATATATATGTATATATATATATATATTATATAGAGTATATATATATATATATAATATATATATATATATAGATTATATATAGAATTATATATATATTTTAGTCTATATATATATATATCTATATCTATATATATATATATATATATATATATATATATATATATATCTAGGATATAGATAATATCATATATATATATATATATATATATATTATATATATATAGATATCTATATATATATATATATATATATATTATATATATCTAGTATATATATATATATATATCTATATATATTATATATATAGATATATATGATATATACTATATATATATATATATATATATAGACAGGTTTGTAGTTCGATATATATATATATATATATATATATATATATATATATATATATATATATATATATATATATGCACATATACATGCGTACATACACACACACACACATATATATATATATATATATATAAATATATATATATATATATATATATATATATATATATATATATATATAGACTTATATATATATATATATATATATATATATATATATATATATATATATATAATGCTTAAAAATTCACAGTAGATGCACGTGACTTCATTAAATAAGCGAATACCACAGGAAAATGATAGTCAGAACTCCAAGCGCTTTCGTCTTTACTAAGACATTGTCAAGGAGCTAATGAAATACAATTGGAGAGAAACGTCTCAGGTACACAACAAGATCAATAATATCAGATGGTTAATTGCCAAAAGGGTAAAAATTAAAAGAGATAATCCAGGATTATTGGATATCAGACAGTCACAAACTTAAACAGATTTAACCCTAACCGAAATTATAAAGTATCTTTACAGTCCAAAACATGTAAAAACTGAATATATTAATTTTGTTGCTTATATTTAGCTATAACTTTTTTCATTATGAAAGCATCAAGTTTAAATAAACCAAGACTTAAATTTAGAACATTTCTATTATTTGACTTGATGAAACAAGATTCAATGATATTCCTTTTAACTGTGTCATTACATGGGATTAAGGCTCTTGCTTGACTCCAGTTAATCGGATGATCTAAATCTCTCATATGTACGAATAATGCATTCGATATTTGCCCAGTTCTCACAGAATATTGGTGCTGTTTGAGACGTTGTGAAAGAGATTTACCGGTCTGTCCGTAATAGACTTTATCACACTTTTTGCAAGGAATTTCATATATGCAGCCTGGAAGATCTTTAGGAGAATTTTTGATTACTAAACTCTTGACATTAATATTACTGAAAACAACATTTATGTTAAAAAGCTTTAAAATTCTAGGAATATCTAAAAACCTTTCATCATAGGGTAATTTTAGAATGTTATGCTTACTAAATTAAAGTTTGTCATTAGTTGAATAAAATGTTTTTCTAGCTCTTTTCCATGCCACATCTACAAAAGTCCTTGGGTATTTAAGTTTCAATGCAATATCATAAATAGTTTTAATTTCAGTGTCAATAAACTGAGGGCTACAGACACGTAAAGCCCTTAGGAAAATCCCAGAAAAAACAGAGGATTTAACATTTTGATGGTGATTGGAGTAGTAAAGAACAAAAGAGGCAATGTTAGATGATTTTCGAAAGACAGAAAAGGTGAAATGACTATCATTTCTATGGACAGTTACATCAAGAAAATTCAAATAACAATTTCTTTCTTCCTCTACAGTAAATTTTATAGAAGGGACTAAATTATTGAGATTATTAAGGAATTCCTGGAGATATTCGTGAACTGGCCAAATACAGAAAATATCATCCACATACCTAAACCATATAACTTTTTGGGGCAAAATTCTTGGTAAGAGTTTTGTCTAAAAAAATTCCATGTAAATATTGCTAACGACAGGAGATAAGGGATTACCCATAGCCTTGCCAAAGTTTTGTACAAAAAATTCCCCATTAAAACAAAATTTGCTATCTTTGATATATAACCTTATGAGACTAATGAGGCTTGCTACACTTAAGGGAATGTCATGACGTTCTAATTCCTCCTCCAAATATTCAAGTAAGTCATCTACAGGCACTTTTGTAAATAAAGAAACAGCATCAAAACTAACTATATTAAAATCAAAATTCAAATTTAAACTATTCAATTTGTTTATAAAATCCACATTGTTTATAACATTCGTGTTAGAAATGTTTCCTACCAAAGGAGTAAGAATTTTTACAAGCCATTTAGATAAATTATACATAACTGTGCCCACTGAACTAATGATTGGTCTGATAGGGTTATTGATTTCATGTGTCTTGACTAAACCATACATATAAGGTAGGGAGGCGCATTGCGATGTAGACTGTTTAATTAAATGGTCCAAGCCCTTCAAAATGGATTTAATTTGTTCATTAAAATCTATGCCCTGATGATATCAATATTTGTAAAGGTATTGTGTATGGTGCTATGAGTAAACCTTCTCCCCCTAATGTACCCGTGAGATTTCTCCAGGTTTTTAAGAAAATTAAAGAAGACGAAACAGTGAAAGTGACAAATGCAGATAAATCTAATGCAGTGGTAATAATGAATAAAAGTGACTATGTAAGTAAAATAATGACAATGCTAAATGATACTGATACTTATACGAAACTGAGGTCTGACCCTACACAGACAGTGAACTTCCATTTTAATAAACAAATTAAATCCATTTTGAAGGGCTTGGACCATTTAATTAAACAGTCTACACCGCGCAATGCCTCCCTACTACCTTATATGTATGGTTTAGTCAAGACACTAAAATCAATAACCCTATCAGACCAATCATTAGTTCAGTGGGCTCAGTTATGTATAATTTATCTAAATGGCTTGTAAAAATTCTTACTCCTTTGGTAGGCAACATTTCTAACACGAATGTTAAAAACAATGTTGATTTTATAAACAAATTGAATAGTTTAATTTTGAATTTTGATTTTAATATAGTTAGTTTTGATGTTGTCTCTTTATTTACAAAAGTGCCTGTAGATGACTTACTTGAATATTTGGAGGATGAGTTAGAACGTCATGACCATTCCATAAGTGTAGCAAACCTCATTAGTCTTCATAAGGTGGATGTATCAAAGATAGTAAATTTTGCTTTAATGGGGAATTTTTTGTACAAAAGTTTGGCAAGGCTATGGGTAATCCCTTATCTCCTGTCCTTAGCAATATTTACATGGAATTTTTTTTAGACAAAACTCTTACCAAGAATTTTGCCCCAAAAAGTTATATGGTTTAGGTATGTGTATAATATTTTCTGTATTTGGCCAGTTCACGAAAATCTCCAGGAATTCCTTAATAATCTCAATAATTTAGTTCCTTTTTTTTTTTTTTTTATAAAATTTACTGTAGAGGAAGAAAGAAATTGTTATTTGAATTTTCTTGATGTAACTGTCCATAGAAATGATAGTCATTTCACCTTTTCAGTCTTTCAAAAATCATCTAACATTGCTTCTTTTGTTCATTACTACTCCAATCACCATCAAAATGTTAAATTCTCTGTTTTTTTTCTGGGATGTTCCTAAGGGCTTTACGTGTCTGTAGCCCTCAGTTTATTGACGCTGAAGTTAAAACTATTTATGATATTGCATTGAAACTTAAATACCCAAGGACTTTTGTAGATGTGGCATGGAAAAGAGCTAGAAAAACATTTTATTCAACTAATGACAAACTTTAATTTAGTAAGCATAACATTCTAAAATTACCCTATGGTGAAAGGTTTTTAGATATTCCTAGAATTTTAAAGCTTTTTAACATAAATGTTGTTTTCAGTAATATTAATGTCAAGAGTTTAGTAACCAAAAATTCTCCTAAAGATCTTCCAGCTGCATATATGAAATTCCTTGCAAAAAGTGTGTAAAGTCTATTACGGACAGACCGGTAAATCTCTTTCACAACGTCTCAAACAGCACCAATATTCTGTAAGAACTGGGCAAATATCGAATGCATTATTCGTACATATGAGAGATTTAGATCATCCTATTAACTGGAGTCAAGCAAGAGCCTTAATCCCATGTAATGACACAGTTAAAAGGAATATCATTGAATCTTGTTTCATCAATTCAAATAATAGAAATGTTCTAAATTTAGGTCTTGGTTTATTTAAACTTGATGCTTTCATAATGAAAAAAGTTATAGCTAAATATAAGCAACAAAATTAATATATTCAGTTTTTACATGTTTTGGACTGTAAAGATACTTTGTAATTTCGGTTAGGGTCAAATCTGTTAAAGTTTGTGACTGTCTGATATACGATAATCCTGGATCATCTCTTTTAATTTTTACCCTTTTGACAATTAACCATCTAGTATTCTTGATCTTGTTGTGTACCTGAGACCTTTCTCTCCAATTGTATTTCATTAGCTCCTTGACAATGTCTTAGTAAAGACGAAAGCGCTTGGATTTCTGACTATCATTTTCCTGTGGTATTCGCTTATATATATATATATATATATATATATATATATATATATATATATATATATATATATACATATATATATATATATATATATATATATATATATATATATAATTATATATATATGTATATTATACATATATATATATATAGATATATATAATATATATATATATATATTTATATATATATATATATATATATATATATATATATATATATATATATATATATATATATATACATATATATATATACTCGTATATATATCACGCAAAAAACACATCCATACTAAAAATCAATAGCACTGGCTTCCTACTTAGCTTTCTATGCCTAAAGCACGAGAAAGAGAGAGAGAGAGAGAGAGAGAGAGAGAGAGAGAGAGAGAGAGACTACCAATCATTCTTCAGTCTCTTTCATTCACCGGGGGAAGCCGGCTAATCAATGTTGGCACTCCGGCTCAGGGTCTGGGATTGGACGATGTTCTAAGGCCTGTTTTTATATTTCAGACATCAATCGATGAACCCAGAGCTCTGCTAAACCATCTTTATTTCCTAGTTGCTCGAATACTGTTTTTTTTTTTTTGGGGGGGGGGGGGATTCTTTCGCATCTGTTGCTAATGGAAATGAATTCCTTTGAGGGGCTCAAGAATCGTCAGCTTGCTTTGGCGTTTGTTGACCCGTCATCAAATATGTATAATTGATATATACCGCCATAAATACCTTACATGTAAATCAATCCATCAAAGTTCCCATTTTCCTTCTCTCTCTCTTTTTTTTAAAAGCAATTTCAAGCTGAGCGATAAAGAGGAGACAGACATTCAGAATTCCATTACGGATGATGTTTTGTCTTAACTACTCCCATCAGCGAGACGCAATTTCATAGTCGCTGTAGCCAAGCATTGCAATTTGCCCCTCGATTCTCGGAAGGCAATTTGGGCTAAACTCATGCAAGGGTGTGGTGCTGCGCAGCCTTGACGTATCACCGACAATTATTCGTAATTACTGACTGATGCATAAGGTATGACGAACTGATATTTTTCTGCTTCCTCACTGCGTAAAACTAACTTGAGAACTTCTCTGTTTGTTTTCATCTTTCATCCCTCTCACGGTGAAATTTTGTAAGTACAAAAACTGTCCAATGAACAATTTTAACATGGAGATTTGTCGTTATCCAGGTATTGTATTGTTTATACTTTATACACTTAACCATAAATATATATCCTAAAATGCTCTTGAAGTTAGCGAGTGGTTTTGTGACTTCCATGAAACTCTTCTGTAAATAAATTAGAAATTCAAATAATAAATACTTGCGCATTTGAATATGATTTACTCTTTACCGCTAACAGTAAATTACACTTGGCAGTAAGGGAACAAAAAATTATATTTCAATTATTGATTGAAAGTAGTAGATTATTTTAGCACCCAATTAAAATATATCTTGATGAATAAATCACACTATGATAACAGGAGAGAGAGAGAGAGAGAGAGAGAGAGAGAGAGAGAGAGAGAGAGAGAGAGAGGGGGGGGGGGGGACTAGGGATATGGATATAGCATTAGATTCTATTGCTTTCTAGTGTCAAAATGGGTACCTAACAAAAAATAAAAAAAAGTGGGATAAACATCTGTCTTGTGAGTTTATCATTTGAATGTGTATGTTGTGACAAGTACTGTTTCTAGTATTAAGGGAAATAATGATCTCCATTCATCTCCTCCCTCTGTCTCATTGTTTCATTAAATTAAGTCTTAAAATTCCAACTCTTTGGTCTTGGCGGAAGCCTAACTATTTGCGATTGACTACTCTTCATTTCCCATTCATTAGTATTTCATTTACATATGGAACCTCCACACTTGACTTTATTGTATCGTATGGCTAAAACCGGAGGCCATTTTCAAATTTTATCTATACACAAATATCGCAAAACCCAGGGAGGATTCATTGGCTAAATACACTAAACGATATCCAGTTCCTATCTGGCTAAGGTTAATGACTCCTGCAGTAGCTTAATTGGCTTTTAACCACGATCATCGACCAGGTCTACCTAGCTGGATAAGGTCAGCGACCCTCGCCGTTGCTTAATAGGTTTATAACTTAGATCGTTAACCAGGCGTCCAGAGTTGAAGCCGAGAAAACAAGACACTCAGTGCCTTAGCCCTATTAATTATCCCACTGCCAATCTAGGGCTCATCCTGAGGAAAGGACGACTCTCGTTGATGGGTTTAGCTTTATTAATGTGCCGGTGACCTACAAAGTAAAGCAAGCAAAACGAGCGGGAGAATTTCACTGGATGATGTCACACACGGCGCTGGAGGCGGTGAATAAAGAATTGATGCTGTGGAGGCTACATACCCCACTAAGACTGATAATCCTCTCCACCAATAAAAAATATCGTTTATTCACTCAGATACGAATAGCTAACGAGATCTGTTCAGTTGCTACCCTTCACGAGGGACACCTTAGACGAAGTGTTCGTAAAACAGCTTTTTTTTTTTTTTATTAACCTTACTTGCTAATTGCTAATAAACAAACAAATCGTTATCGAGATAATAATAATCAATAATAATAATAATAATAATAATAATAATAATAATAATAATAATAATAATAATAATAATAATAAATCGAAAAATATCGTTCATTCACTCAGATACGAATAGCTAACGAGATCTGTTCAGTTGCTACCCTTCACGAGGAAACACCTTAGACGAAGTGTTCGTAAAACAGCTTTTTTTTTTATTAACCTTGCTTGCTAATAAACAAACAAATCGTTCGAGATAATAAATAATAATAATAATAATAATAATAATAATAATAATAATAATAATAATAATAATAATAATAATAATAATAATAATAATAATAATAATCATAAAAAAATAATAATAATAATAAATCGAGTAGATTGACAGCTAATTAATCATACAAGCTCAGGAATCTACGAATGAAGGTAACTGACAATTGCACCTCTCTTTCAATAAGAGAAAGTCTCGGAAAACTGAAGAATGTATGGAGACGAGGTGATTCGAGGGTAAAAAACAAAAGTAGATCATCTGAAATTTTGCGATATTTTTGGGAGCTTTGGTATAAAATATGAAAGAATGATGGTAAATCTATTTTCATTAAGCAATCGGGATTTGACTCGGAGGGAGAAAGGATGGCTGATTGAATTGAATTCTTATAGAGAAGCTGCGCAACAAAAAGAATTGAAATGGTGAAAGCTAACTGGTATAGAAAAAATCAAATGAGTATAAAAAAAAGCCGGTTACTTTAAATATATCTTAGATAAGAAATTTCAGGCTTATCAACAAGCTCTTGACTTATATTTTGCACATAAGTCAATTATAAAGTACCTATGTATTTTGGGAATGGTTTATCAAATCATCACTTGCACCTGCTTCAAACAGAAATTTTGAATTTTGTTAACAATATCATCAAAGCTTTAGTCTATAAAGGCTGTTGTTAGTAGGAAGTGATGCTTTCTATTTAAATTTTCTATATAGTATGAGCAGAAGCCATATCTATATGCATAAAAACGGATGTATGTATGTATGTATGTATGTGTGTGTACGTGCCACATACAGTTTGAAAAGCATTAAACAATTCCAACCAAACTTGGTATAAATATGACTTAGCATCTGGAAAAGAATACTGTGAGTGTAAGACATCACTGCAATCAAAGGTGTTGGGTGATGGAAGGGGCTGGGAAAAGGGGTGAAACATAAAAATAACTGAAAATGACAGATATTAGTGTCTAATCCAGGGTTTTCGAGGTCACTGAGATGAATAGTGACACTCCTGATACCCTTCAAGTCCAAGTTCAGCCCTGATAGGAAGGGTGGGGAAAAGGGGTGGGAAGCGACGGAACTGTAAAAATAACTAAAAACGACAGATATTAGTGTCTAATTTATAGTGTTCGAGGTCGCTGAGATGAATAGTGACACTCCCAATACCCTATAAACTTTTTTATTAATTCACACAAACTTCCATCTTTTTTTTTATTAATTCACACAAACTTCCATCTTTTATTCATTCATATAAACTTCCATTTTTTAGTGATTGATACAAATTTCCATGGTACTTTTAGCTCATACGAACTCCCATAATTTCTAATTGATTCATACAAACTTCCTTCGTTTCTTTATTGATTCATACAGATCTCTATAATCTTCTTATTGATTCATACATTTTTTAATTCATACAAACTTCCATCATTCTTTTATCAATTCATAACTTCCGTCGTCTTGTTATTGATTCACACAAGCTTCGATCATTTTTATTATTGATTCATGCAAACTTCTATAATTTTTGTATCGATTCATACAAACTTCCGTCGTTTTTTTATTGATTCATACAGATTTCTATCATCTTTTTATTGGTTCATACCAATTTCCATTTTTTTAATTTATACAAACTTCCATCATTCTTTTATTAATTCTTAACTTCCGTCGTCTTTTTATTGATACACACAAGCTTCGATCCTTTTCACAATTGATTCATACAAACTTCTGTAATTTTTTTTATTGATTCATACAAACTTCCGTCGTTTTTTTATTGATTCATACACTCTTCCAATATCTTTTTATTAATTCATACAAACTTCTATAATTGTTTTTATTGATTCATACGAACTTCCGTCGTTTTTTTTATTGATTCCTGCAAACTTCTATCTATCTACTTATTGATTCATACAAAATTCCATCTTTTTCATTGATTTGTAAAAACTTCGATCTTCTTTCGTTGGTTCTCAGAAGGTTCCATCTCTTTCATTAATTCCTACAAACTTCCATCTGACTTCACTGATTGCTGCAAACTTTCATCTTTTATTGACCCCCATTAACTTACAACGTTTTTTATTAATTGGTACATACTAATATTTTTTTTCGTAGATTGCAATAAAAATCTATCTTACGGATTTAGCTCTAATGTTTTCTCCTTCGATTTATGTTTTATTTTAGGAGATGAAAGGGTATTGCTAGATTCATAATTAGAATTTTCATTGACGCGTCCTACTAGATTTTAAAGAAATCATTTAGTAACTGAGTTTGGGATTTCACGAGAAAACTTTTGACTATCACGTCATGCAGATTCAAACTTATTTTGCAATAGTTAACCTTTTTTTGTTAACCGGTGTATAGCTGCTTTGTAATCATACGTCTCTCAAATGCAACTGTTGTCTCTTTATTCTTATGTAGATGAAAAAGTTCTGTAAGAATTTGTTCAACAAAGTTTGTGACATTGCATCTCCGCGTACAGAGAGAGAGAGAGAGAGAGAGGAGAGAGAGAGAGAGAGAGAGAGAGAGAGAGAGAGAGAAAAACTGTCTTTTATCTTTTATGTATCATGTAGGATACAGTTAAATCCTGATATTTTTTCACGATTATCAAATTATCTGCTTGAGAGCTCACCTAATAATAAACGAATAAGTTTCGTTAGTGTCAATAAATCATCAAACACACAGTTAGATCATTTAATCTGGAAAGTGTCGCTGTGTGGAGTGATTAAAAAAAGATAAAGCAGTTTCAACCTGTGATGTGAGACGAAGAATTATAAATCATGAGTAGAGAAGAATTCTATTTACGATCTTTAAGTGCAGGAAAACACATGAAAACGAATAAATAAGAAATTTTGTTTCCAGCGAAATTCCATTACTACAGACTGTTTTTTCGTTTTCTTCATTACATCACTGTTTTCGCTTGCTCTTCCGAATTGCTGGTAAGGGGAACCTCTCTATGGAACACTCACTATGGAAATTGTTGAGGGGCAGAAAGGGATCTGAGCGGGGAGACAAAAAGGAAAGAGGGGTGGGTATGAGAGAATGCGTGTTACGAAGAAACAGAGATTGCTTTATGGCTTTCTGGTTAACTAGATAGAAATCGATCTATTTGTTCATGTCGCTTGGAGACCAATTTAGCTCTTGCAGACAACTTGGGGTTGCGTGTACATTGCAATAACGGAAGACACTTTTTTCTTAGGTTTGGTTCATAGACGTTCTGCATTTGCTCTGCAAACTATGAAACAAAATGTGAAGTATATTATTTACAGCCTACATCATGCACAGTATATCAATCAAAGACTTATACCTTATAGAAACAAGACCTGACTCTAAAATCATATCAGCCGAGTTTTTCCTGCTTCGTTGTTACCTTCTTGGAAAGCTTTGAGTAGAAGGTGACACCAGTTATAATTCTATTGAATATCCTTGTTTACAAGGGATGAAGAGAAACCTCTTATTGTTTACCTTTTCATATTGTAAATAGA
>NC_061107.1:100229882-100239882 GCF_015104395.2 Macrobrachium nipponense
TTGCCTTTCTCTCGAAGACGCCTCTATCAAAATCCCCCATAGACTCGGGTATTCAACATTATTAACAGAAGAGGCGCACACGCACTTACGAACACACAGTTCGTTAATGCCTCACAATTCTGGCCGCAACCAGTTTCACAAAGGCACTTTGAGAAGAGTTCATGAACTCGGTACATTGACTTGTCTAACTAAGCAGTTTTATCTCACGCCACCCATAGAAACTCATTGTCAGCTTTCTCAGGTCGTCGCCTCTACTCTGTTCTTCACATTCCATAGGACAAAGGGAACACATTGGCAATATATTATTAATCAAAAACCCTAGTCGTTATATAGCTCGGCCACCTCATGCTAGCCCCCGCCTAGCAAAATAGCTTATATAATACAAAACACACTGGCCGGCTCAAAATAAAATATAAGTAATAACTGCACGTCTCTGGCATTATAAAATAAAGTCTTTTCACGCTTTATCTCCAAATAACACTAGACGCATTTTCTCTCTTCGGATTCTTGAATATCTCTCTTTGTCTGCAAGTAGCTGCTCCTGTAGCAGACTGTAGCAGCTGTAGGAAGACGGAATGCCTCCCTCATTGTAGAAGACTTCTCACGGCTTCTACAGATCCCCAAAAGACACACTGTAGGACTCTCGCGATCACCATCGTGGAAACTCTCGTAATCACCAAAAACGGCAGCAACCTCTCTGCACGGCTGGTGGACGTCTTGCTGGCGTTGGGAAATGACTTTTTGGTGTGTTAGTATGTCAGTCGAGTCATTGGTCAATCTAAGAAAATTAACCCAGACATACTACTTCTATCAAACAATGATCTCAAAAAAGTCAGAAATACCAACTGAACGTCTCCCAATTAACTCCCTTAAATATGACTACTAAATCATAAGTCATCATCACAACTCTCAAAGAAAAAAAAACGTCAAGTTCTCCAACTCAATTCTCCAAACTCACACATCAGCACACACACAACTCAGAAATCACAGCAACCTCACGGACTTCTGCACTCACATTTCAAACTCGAATGTCATCATAAGTAAAAAAAATAAGAAAAATCGTAATGAGCCCAAGAAAAAAAAAGAATCACGCCCAGACCCAAAAAATGTTCTCTCAAGCTCTGATATCTAAACAACCCATAGATTCAGCAAAAATCTCCAATGTTTAACAGCAAAAACCCCTTTACTGCTCATACAATTAATCACAATGAGACTTAATGTCAAACTCCCATTTACGTAAATAACAACTCCCGATAAAATAACATCTCCCGATAAATTACATCTCCCGTCCAAAAAGAAACTCTATTTAAAACTCAATCCCCAATTATATCTCTTAAGGAAAAGGAAGAAAAATAATAAAAAAAAGACAATCACAAATAAATTTCCCCAATCACAAAATACATAATACATGTATAATATGCATAACTCCCCGCGTTTTTCCCAAGAAATGCTCCCTATAAAGTTACGGAATTTGCCAGAAAGCAAACTCTTACACATGTGCTTTCGTGAAATGCTATTGCCAACATTTCCAGATATTGCGAAAATTCTGATCAATCGTCATCAGAGGAAAAGGAACAGTACACGGCTCATCACATCGCTTGTCAGCAGAAAATCCACCTGCGGATGCATGCTCAAACAGCAGCATAAAAAATGTCTAGTCAGACACACAAGTTTGGAAACTCATGATTCTACAGGAAAAGGTCTAACTGACACATTTCACAGAATTAACTCCAGGATATGACTAATGTGTTCAAAAATTTGTCTCGAAGACTTATTCTCTCAACATATCTTTGCCCAAATTATATGCCTCCAAAAAAAATAATATACTTGTGAACATAAAAAATGCACACACATCTCCATAGGACTTGTAATGCAGTAATGCCACTCGCCTCTAAATAGTCACGAAACCAAAGAGAAAGAACCACAGAAATCTTCTCTTGGCTCAAAAAGACAAACTCCCATAACCACAAAAAAAAGGTCACCCGCCAAAGATTAATTCCAACTCCATATATTTCACCATATTAATAATAACACCACTCCGGTTATAAAAATATTTCCTCCATTTGGTTAATAACCACATCCACATATATTCCTCTCTTATTTCTCCAATAGCCACATGTTAATAAGAAAAAAGACACCACTCCCGGAATAAAGAATAATCACCTCTATTTCGGCAAATACAAAAATATTTACCTCTATTTCCCCAATAACTCCATGTGGAACAAAACAAGGCTCCAAAAAATATATCTCCAAAAAGGAATATCAATAAAATGAAAATCCTACTCCAAAAAAATGTGCACTCAAGGCAACTAACTCACATACTCACAAATATTGCCCCATAATCTCCAAATATGTGTCTCCATTTGCAACAAAGATGGCTGCAAAATAATTGAACTAAACATAGCTCTCATCACATTGGCAAATATCAAAATGGCCAAAAATATATCTCCAATATATTATATCTCAAATTATAACTCCAAAATAATATATCTCAATTATAACTCCAAAATAATATATACCTCCAATTATCTCTCCAGTTCTCCAGAGAATAACTCAATGTTATAGTCAAAAACTATAAAACTCTCTCCATTAGCATAATTGCTGAAAAAGGGCAAAAACTCGGCAAATAAAACTGTCTAGAAAATTCTAGAAAAAATCACCAATGTGCCACAACTCCTTATAACAGAATTCCAAATTCAAAGGGTCTTAGCCAAGACTTCTCCATGTGCACTACGATATAGGCCACTAGAAAACTTAACCAAGTTTCCTATCTCTCACAAAGTTGTCACAAATACAACAGAGGTATTGTGCAAGAAACTCACAATTTCTGGAACACAAATATCTAGAGAAAAAATATAGTGCCATTACGTATGCATTCAAAACATGCAAAAAAATTCTCCCGTAAATCTCACTGCATCAAATAGCTGAAACACAAACTCGTTCCCGAACAATGACTCTAAGTCACGAACTGAGATATTAGAAAAAATCAATTCAAATTCACCCTTGGTAAAAAAAACTTGTGTCAGCGATGGCTAACTTCCAAAAAAGGAGAAAAGAAAAATCAACGGCCTTGTTCACTATCTCCCGTAACTCACTAGATGTCAAGCAATTATCTGCTGAACTCATAAAAAAAGAAAAAAAACTAAAATAATGTGTTGTTAGTTCTTCCCAAATTCAAAAAAGATTTCACCACCCTTGATAGAATTACAATACCCACGTATCAGTATACATAAAAAAAACTCAGTATCAAAAATATCAATATCACAAAATCACCAAAATTTGCTATCATCAAAATCACCAGTATCAGTATAAAAAAAATATCACCAATGTCAATGCTTGTCCATTCTCCAAGGAATTCAGCAAAAAAATTCACCAAAGTTCAGCAAGATTCAACACAATTCACCAAGATTCAGTCAGATTCATCAAGATTCAGCAAAAGTCATCCCCCATGAATGACTGAAATATTCTCCAAAGTTACAAAAACTCAACAAATAATTAAGACAAGACTTCTCCCCCTTAATTCATTGTAATAATTCTCCAAGAACAATTATCTGTAATAATTACTAAATAATCTCACATGAAATATCTCAAATCTCTCGTATAGTATGTCTCCCGTAATGATAATTATACTTAAGCCACCCTCCCGTAACACATCTCAAGTATAATAATAATTATTAATAATAATAATAACTCTCCATAGTAACAATTCTCTTGCAAATATCTCAAGTAAGGGTAAATTCAAAAATAGCATACAACAGTAATGCTGAATCTTATGACACAATTTCTCCAGATGCAACACCATTTACAGCACCGGGCAACACCATTCGGCACCATTTTCAAAGTAATCCCTCCAACACAATAAAAAAAAGAATAATAATCTGTGTATCCCTAATATATTTGTGTCTTCCAAGGCAAGGAAAACATACACCCATACAATGTATTTCAATTCTCTTTTATTTCCTTTTCTCTTCATCCAAGGGAGAAAAAAAATCTCTTTTCTAAAAAAAAGACTCTACGGGCATTTCATTTCATCAACTAATCAATCAGCTGATGTCTTAGCATCGGAAATTCATTGTCAAGGGCAAACCCATCCCCCAACACCCCGATACAAAGAAATAAAAAGGAAGGAGGAGTTCACCCACACTGAGAAAAAAAAAGTTTCTCCCTCCCGTTAGAACAACCCCTCAGTCAAGCGGCAGAACACTCCCCCGAGGCATATGCTAGTACCCATGTCCCCTTGAACAGTGTCTAAGGACCCCCCTGAGGTATACACACTAGTACCCATCTTGCAATCCCCTCTTAGGGAGGCCAGCAGTACCCTCCATGCAACTATCACCCAAGGGATGCCAGTACCCTTGCAATGTGCTGAGCCCGTGAAATTCAGTGGCCGCTCTTGTCTTCAAGCCAAACATGCTTATCTAAGCACAGTTCACATGTATAAATACATCTTATACACCCTCACATTAAACAAAGACAAATACGTCTGTCAGAAACACGTGCAAATAAAGAAAACACGTCACTTTTGCTACTATGGGCAAAGAAAAGAACATTTTTTTTTGACCTCTTGACCCAATCCCATTTCATTCAAATATCTAAAAAAACCCTCCCCCTTACAACAATAGTTTTTTAACACTCACCACTCCATAATGGGAACAAAAAAAACTCGGAATTCGCGTAAGACACGGCAGTGATACATGCACGATTGTCTCGGGATGCACTCGACACAACACAAGCAAAAGTCACACTGGGTGTGCCCACTGCTCCTAGGCTGACTCCAAGGGAAAAATGCTGAGTCAAACAAAATCCTTCCCACTCCCTTTAGCTCAGTTAACGGACAGACATTTCTCATTTTTTCTCGCTAAGTAACTGAAAACTATCAATCCCCTCCATATTTAACAATTTTCCACAATCCCACAAAGGCTTTGTCGTTCGAAAACTATCGCTAAGCCATAACCCCTTTATTTTCTAACTGGTCACTTATCTCTTCATTGGCGTTCCCAGGCATAAAAAAAAAAACTCTTTTATACCACTTTTTAACCGCTAGCCACCAAATCCTGTAATGGGGAGATTCCCACATTATTCATTTGGTAAACGTGTAACTCGAACCGAACATCAGGCAAACTAATACACACAGCTCTCTCTCTCTCTCTCTCTCTCTCAGCAACTCCTCTCTCTCTCTCTCTCTAAGCAATCTCTCTCTCTCTCTCTCTAGCACCGACACCTCTCTCTCTCTCCACCTCTTTCTCTCCATTCTAACAGGTAACGAAAATGAGAGAGTTGCATCACCAAAATAAACATTTATTAACAATGAATAAATAATGAATCAATTCTATTAAAACCCCAACAGTAAAATGTCTGACTGTATGCAGTCACCAAAAAAGTCTACACCCCTCTGGGACTCCCTGTCCCTCCATTGCCAGAACCGTCTGTTTCAAAGACACAAAACACATCCCGGTAAGTACACACACAAGTTTAACAATCATAGGTTAAAGATTGGATATCATCATAAAAAATGTCAAATAGATAATAAGCCAGCCTTCGGCTAAAACACTTCAACACTCACCCAAGCAACCGGACTATTTCGCACACTCAATAAAAAACTCCCGGCGAGCACCACGGCATCTTGCCTTTCTCTCGAAGACGCCTCTATCAAAATCCCCCATAGACTCGGGTATTCAACATTATTAACAGAAGAGGCGCACACGCACTTACGAACACACAGTTCGTTAACGCCTCACAATTCTGGCCGCAACCAGTTTCACAAAGGCACTTTGAGAAGAGTTCATGAACTCAGTACATTGACTTTGTCTAACTAAGCAGTTTTATCTCAAGCCACCCATAGAAAACTCATTGTCAGCTTTCTCAGGTCGTCGCCTCTACTCTGTTCTTCACATTCCATAGGACAAAGGGAACACATTGGCAATATATTATTAATCAAAAACCCTAGGCGTTATATATATATATTATATAATATATATATATATATATATATATATATATATATATATATAGTATATATATATATATATGTATATATATATATATATATATTATATATATATATATATATATATATATATATATATATATAATTATATATATATATATATATATATCTATATATATATATTTAGCGATGTTGGACGGAATTGTTCTTGATATATCCTTATTTTCATAATTATTTGACGTCACAATTATTGATACCGATACTAATCTAAAAAAAAGTGGGTAATTCGGTTTTGAAAAGGACTCACTGCCAACTATGATGATTTCCAATGAATACGTAGAGGTTAAAATGGCTTATTAAAATGTAGGCAAATTTTCTTATAAAAAATCAGTATTGATCTCGCTTTTTGAGAAGACTATTGATTTTTATCTAAATCGCATTTAAAACAGCGAAACCAAATGACTTTTAAACAGTTTTTCCTCTCTTTGATATTCAATTCATAGCTTGGTGAGCAGAAATGTCGGCCATATTATTTTCACTGCCTTTGATTAAATAAGTGACATTAAAAAATGCAAGGTACTGTTCGGTTTATAAGCCTAGGAAATCATACAAGAGTTACTATTTCGCATACTAGTCTCGTCTATACTGAGCATATTTAAGGCTTAGCTGGTCATTTCGACTATTCTAACGTCACTGCTCACATTAAATGTGACTTCAGGTTGAAATAACTTACCTCAAATGGCGTACTGAAGTTTAAAAAATCTGAGGAAAAAATCCGTTAACTAAAATCCTAGGACTTACATAATGTTTTCGTGATCAAATTATTTCCTACGAAGGACTTCCTGGGAAAGCAAATCACCATTATAATTTCCTTCCCAAATGGACTCTTTAGAACCTGGGCATCAAGCACAGAAAATCCGAACTGAAAGCAGTTTTGAAAGGATGAGCAAATCAAAATTTTTCAGTGCATCCGAAAAAGTCTTGGAAAACTTAAAAAGAGCTAATACCGTTGCAAGGAAAACATCCTTTTTATTCCTGTAAATGTGGAAGCCTGACCGAGACGAAAAGAAAGGACGTTTGAGAGGTACTAAAAAGCTACGAAGTTTTAATATGTCTGACGGTAGCACAAAGAGTAGCTATTTGTAGACGAAAAACATTGGAAGTGTACTTCAGTGTTAGCAGTTGAGCATAAAAGGTTGTATGCTTTGCCTTTTTGGGTCTGATGGTAAAAGTGCTCTCTATTCAACCTAGGTACAAAGATGCAATTATATATTCAATATCACTGAAAACTAGGTAACTCGTTTCATTACAAATTAATAAATAATTTTATATATTCATAAAGCTAAAGGAGTAAACTTTTGTTTAAATGTTAAAATGTGGGTTAACGTCCTTTGTTAAAAAATATAGGAAACTTGTTTGTTTTGCTTGTTAATTGCCTTTTGGGAAGGACGCCAAGATAAATGGAACCAATAGCAAGGAAAATACTGTTGTTATTCTAAAATAAAAAATAAGCATTAAGATTAGTTGGGAATGATAAAAATAACGTCAGGAATATGGTAAATAAAATACCCATAAAAGGGGAGGAGAAGAGGGGTGAAGCTTACTTAACATCTAATGACAACTCTGATATGGTATATTTTGGACATAACGACATATCGTGCACAGAGAGCAACACCAGCATAAACAAAACATTCGCCACCAGAGCCAAGCCCTAGCACTGGACAAACATTGCTGGAATAACACCATAGATCAGTTGGGAAAAGACAGATTTTATATGTAACAACCAGGCTGATCATAGAGAACGCCTTCGCTGACTGCTATGAAATGCGATGGAAGGCAATCTGGGTAAAAATTTGGAGGACAAAGTCCATTGGCGGACGAAATTGTTGGGCATATTTTAACCATCTACTTATAGATATACACATATATATCCATGAATAACTTGATCACGAAGTATATAAAACGTGATGCTATGTATAAATAAAGTTTTTTTTGCCACGAAGGAAAAAAATGAAAAAACGAGTTAGCCGAGTACTTTCGGTCCTATTCGGACCCGAATAGGACCGAACGTACTCGGTTCTAACTCGTTTTTCATTTTTTTCCTTCGTGGCAAAAAAACCTTTATTTATATATATCCATATGTTTATATATACTTATAAGCATATATGTATATATATATGTATATGTATATATATATTGTATATGTATATATATATATATATATATATATATATGATATATATATATGTATATGTATATATATAGGTGTATATAGATATATATATATGATATATATATATATAGATATATATATATGTATATGTGTGTGTGCATGATATATATATATATATGTATGTATATATATATGTGTATATATATATATATATATATATTATATATATATATATATATATATATATATATATATATATATATATATGATATTTGTCCATCCTCTCCAGTCCTGGCTCTAATTAAGGTCTACAAACTCTTACCTATCCAAGTATTCTCATACAGCTCGCGTCTGAAATTCTGTTTAATTTCAATTTAGAATTCATTGTTTTTTGTGCTATGGAAGCGAGCTTCTTCCAGAGTTTTAAATTTTTCCTTCTTTTACTTCATGGCTTCTGTCTGTCATTACGATTCATGTTCTTGACTGATCATTTACAAAAGCGTTAAATGACTGATCGAAAAATGTGTCACCAACGTGAACGTAACTCATTCTTCTCCCGAGTCCCACGACAGATTCTAAGGAAACCAGCCGTCGAATCCTCTGCAAGTTGGAGATGACGAAATGTTCTCCCCTGCCTTCACAATGGAATGGAAGGCGAAGGCCTCCTTTTTAAACTTATGTGACAATAACTACGCTGCTCAAGTTGTAGGAAGTCGCAAGAGAGAATTTGAATGGGAGGACTTGAGTGAGCTGTTTGCATTAAACCTGAAGGATAATAACAAACTCGGGAGGTCCTTCTCGGTTGGCAAATGTCAACGAACTTCGAAATTAAAGTTGAGCAACGAAAATCTCAGTTGTGATCTTCCGTCCTCCTTTTCCGACCTGGGAAATCTTAGAGTTCGCGTCTTTGATGAACGTGGAATATTCCACGAATAGAAAACAAAAGTTATTGTCATTGATTAAATGCGACACGGCCTTCTCCTTTGTTGTGATTTAGATGTAGTTCAAGTTAAAGATGTATGTTTACTCATCTGTCACCTAAAGGAGTAGTCTGATTTTTTAGAGTAGTATATGACATATGATTTGTACTAGGTATTATGCTGAATACGAATCTCTTAGTAAAAGTTGAGCACTTAACAGTACGATTGAGCAGAAAGTCAACTTATAAATGTTAATATATATGGAAAGGGCAGGGATGGTGAACACTTCAGGACAATAAAATGATAGGGCATTCGATAAAACACATGGGATTCATGGGAATAAGATTAAGTTTCAAAAAACCAAATTCCTTTTCAATATTTTAGAATATTTTGTTAAGAACTCGTTTCCCAAAAAGCTGGTTTTTAACATTATTAGTAAATTGCTAACGAGGTATCTGTCAGCACCCACCCTTAATTTTAATGTACCTAAATTAACTATGTATGCACCCATCCCATTTATTCATTCAGACAGTTTACGTGTAAAAGTTAGAAATATTATTGAAAAGGAATTTGGTTTTTTGAAACTTAATCTTATTCCCATGAATCCACAAAATATTGGAGGGTTTTTTAATTACAAGGACAAATTACAGGATTTCATGAAGTCCAATATCATATATAAATTTGAATGCCCAAGATGTCTTGGTATTTATGTTGGTTCTTCACGGAGACTGTTACAAGTCCGTTATTACAGCCATTTGGGATTAAGTTATAGAACTGGGTCCAGAATCTCTAATCCCGAGTTCTCTAATATAAGAATTCATGCAAAGAGTTGTAAGGTTACTATCGAAAAGAAACATTTTTCTATAATTGGCACCACAAAACAAACTACATATCTAACTACCCTTGAGTCAATTGTTTATTAAGCACCTTTCACCTAGTTTAAACTCCAACACCTCGCCA
>NC_061107.1:100242382-100304882 GCF_015104395.2 Macrobrachium nipponense
TATTCTTTTTTAAGATTATAATTAGATGATTCCATCTGGTCATTTCTCTTTACCATGTCTGTATTGTCCCAAAATCTTTGAATACGAGAAAGCCTGATTTCCTGTTGGTCTTCCCACTTGGGTTTTCAAGAAGATTGTGAATGGCATTGTCTGGCATGTGGCTAAATTTAGATCACTGGTATCTCTGTCATTGCTTCTTTACAATTTCCTGTGTTATTTGGTTCTTGTTTTCCTCATTTTAAGGTGCTGCTGATTCCGTTGTCTCGTGAGAACCCATAAAATGTAGAGAATTGCTTTTTAAAAGTTTTCATTTATTCTTTTAGACGAATAAGTATGAAAGCAGGAAGCAGATTGAAGTGCATATTATATTTCACAGATATCCGGACTTCAATTTCCATCAATGGCAAGTGGTGAAAATAGATGGTTTGGCCAAACGAAAATGAAGCAATGTATTCTGGTCCGAAATTCTCAGTTGAAAAATAACTGGAATTGGTAGAAAAAATAGTAGACTCATACAATCGGCCTTGCAACTTTTATACCCAGTGCGGATTTCTGCGAATCAAGGAGCCGGGGACTGGACTAACTGGTAAAAAAAGAAAAAAAATATGAAATTGATATTATATTCGGCCCCAGCGCCATGAGAAAATCATTTTCGGGTCTTCCACATCAGAGGAAGAAACTAGGTTATGAAGCAGTTGGGAATAATTTGCTTCAAGTTAATATGGAATGGAATGCTTAATGAAGTGTGCATAAATATTTAATAGATTGAGCTTTGAAAGACTAAAGTCTGCAGCAATAACGATAACGTACCCGACAGCAAGGAAGTAAATTTCCTTTCCATTAATTTTCGAGTGTGTGTATATATATATATATATATATATATATATATATATATATATATATATGTATATATATGTATATATTATATATATATATATATATATATATATATATGTATATATATATATTATAATATATTTGTTTCTCATGTTGTTTGTGGTGCGCGGCCAGAAGGAATGGGAAAAGTCTCATTGGGCACAAAACGTATTTATTCATGAGGAGTAGAAGGCATTCGTAAAAAGGTGACCGACTAAATTACTGTAATTATAAGAATTAAGATTGCAAGATTTAAAATAAAAACAGCACAATATAAGCATTATAGTTTTCTATCCATATAGCCTGGTTAAATAAAATAACAATAAAATCCGGTAACAAAAGTCTGTAGGAATATCTGGATCCAAACCAAAATTCTAAAATGATCTCAAAATTGAGTCCAATCCTCATCAATCATTTCTCACCCTTCCACAAATTCATTGCAGTCTGTTAACAAACATTTAAGACTCCCTTCAGCTGAAAAATCTGTATCTACATCAAATCTGCATAAGGACCCAATTCAAAACCTAATTCACTCTTCCCT
This sequence comes from Macrobrachium nipponense, assembly GCF_015104395.2. Lineage (NCBI taxonomy): Eukaryota > Metazoa > Arthropoda > Malacostraca > Decapoda > Palaemonidae > Macrobrachium > Macrobrachium nipponense. The sequence continues at coordinate 100,243,800 of NC_061107.1, forward strand.
GTCAGCTGTCCCGAGAAAAATCAATTTAAAATCCAAAGAAAATATTTGCCTATACTCTGTTTTTTTCCATCTGTCCATCCGCCTGTGGAGTTTTTGTATGGTAACACTGCGTCTCGGGCTTTAGATAGTTACATTCAGGTTACATTCAACGATTATAATAATATCCTATTTCGAATATTAACGGTGCAATTCGCATACAGTAAATTATTAAAACACTTTTCAGTTGCAAATGTACACCCAGATATCCTTTTATTTACCTAAAACTTACACATTGCGTAACTATCTAAAGCCCGGGACGCAGTGTTACCATGCAAAAACACCACAGGCGGATGGACAGATGAAAAAAAACAGAGTATAGTTTCCAGATTTTGAATACTAATTTGGTTCCCAATCTGCACCTGGATCATTTGCAGAACTAATTAGCGTTTCCTTGCTGTATATGTTGTCTACAGACACCATAACCCTGGAATATTTTCTGTGCAAAAACAAAACATGAAATACTGATTACAAAGATGCATTTCAAAACCTGAATTATATTTTATGATTTTCAATTACCTTCTCCTACTGCTTGAATTGAAATCTTGCCTTGTTTGAGAGAAAAAAATAGTCTAAAATAATACAAATACTAAAAGTTAGTGAATAAAATACCTTCCTTATCGCTGACGAGGCAAAATGAAATCTTGATTTGAAATCCATTTCAACAGATATAAAGGTTGAGCCAGAGGCATAATGCTTATTCTTTTAAATAACTGTCCATTAGTGAACTATTTCACAAAGAACGATTTATCGCATTTCCATAAAATACAGACGAAAAGAGTCAGATTTTCCTTTTAGGTGATTGGAAGAAACGAGACAAAGCAAGCCTGTTATTAGGTTATGTAATTGCAGAAGGGGCTGACTTAACTGATTATGCCTTCAGTGTATTTCAGAACCTACGCGAGAGAAAGTAAATTCCTCTTCACGCCATTTGAAATTATTTGTGGAGCGAAAGGTCCAGTTTTTCTCAAGAAACATGATTGGCAGGAAAAGAAGGTTCTTATTTAAAGTACATGAAAAGAAGGACGTTTAAACGAGAATGTTTTATACTTAGCTCCCAAACCACATGCCGGAACTTGATATATGAGTGATTTTTTTTAAGGCTATTTTAAAACGATTGCAAAAATAAGTCTAAAAATTATATTACCAGATAAGGTAGGAAAAAATGGTCTGAATTTTCTTTAGAGAATACGATTAAACGGATGGCTGTTTGCTTTTCTAAGTAACATCGGGCAATATTATGCCGTCTTAAGAGCCTTTATGACTTCAATATGCTCTATGAATTCTATATTTATTAACATTTTGTAGCTTTTATGAAGAAAAAGACGTTGATTTTACTGACATAATTTATTTCAGTATCTATTACCATGTTATTGTGACACCAGACAATTACTGTTGAATCATTTAAAGACAAATCGTACTGCATACTCTCATTTACCTCATGACCTTTCATGACCTGTTATTAATCTCCACTGCAATGATTAATATCATGTTATAAAAGAGACAGAGTCAGTAGAAAGAGAGAGAGAGGGAAAAAAAAACAAAACATCAAACTTGGTTTAATTACTCTTGCTTTGCATTAGCGAGTCCATCACGGATGTCAACATCCCGCTGAAGAAATTCAATAAATGCGAAATAATAATTTATTCGACAACAACAGATACGGTTTGTTAAGCGTCTCACGGATAATTAACCATCTCAAAGTTACAAGAAAAAGGACAACGGAGGGAACGGGAATCGAAAGAAGGAGTTAAATGAACAGGAAAGTTGAAAGATGAAGGGATGATGAAATAAGGAAAATGATGAAATAAGGAGAATAAAACGAATAAAAGTCGAAATAAAAGTAATCAAGCAAATTTAAAGGAAATAGTTTAATTTTACACGAATATAACAGGAAATAAAAAGCATAAAAGGAATAAGGTGGAATGACAGTTAAATAAAATGGGTGTATGATAAAAGGATGAAAGAACAAGAATGACAGTAACAGCGTTAGATAAAACTCAAGATGCCAGCGATGACATTTCTGTGGCGAAATGAAATAAAATGGAACCAGAGACCTGACGTCAAATAACCATAGCACAAAGTAACAAATATAAAGAAATTCTTATTAAAATTCAACTGAGTAAAAGATAAAGAGCAGACTGAATAAAAAATGATTGAAGATACAAAATGTATACTGAAGCTTAAGAGATGATAACCATGCGTGAAACATTCATGTAAACAATAGTATGAAAAATAAAAATAAATGAAATATTGAAACAAATGAATATCAAAGGAATGATCAATGGGAAAACATATCCGTAGTGGGGTAGGGCCGTCAGTGCACCTCATGTAGGGGGTACTGTGGTCATTATAAACTAGTGTCTAAAGCTTCCTTGTAAACAGCAACAGTGTGGAAGATTTTAAAAAAAGGTTAGACAAAATCATTAGGACACTGTGAATGAACAGTAAAACCTGCTCCAAGAGATAGGTGAGCACACGATATCTCCTCGGATGGACTAATAAGTTTTTGAGACTTTCTAATCCTTGTAACTCCTTGTAACTCCTTTCTGCCCCTATATGCAAAGATTACTCGACGAAAGTAGTACGTCAAAACGCAAAAGCGTAGAAAAAAAGAAAAAGAAATAAAAGAGCTCAAATGGAAAGACGTTATTTAAGTCGAACATGACGGCAAAAACGTATAAAATTATACAGACCAAGTCATCTTTGTATGTAAAAATATATGCAAAGAATACGTGGCAAAAGTACGTCAAAACGCAAAAGCGTAAAAAAAGAAAGAAAAAAAGCTAAAATGATCTAAAAAGTGTGCACTTGTCTCTGATGCTCTTCATACAACTGCGGAGGTCTTCAATCGCGTGACTCATCACTCATTTGAAACAATCAAGACGACGAAAAGAAGGAACAGGTGGTCGAGGCTCTTGCCCAGGCTGAGAGGAGCCTCAAACGTCGGGCTCAGGGCAAACTTTTAGAAGGCACTCCACTTAATTGCTTTTCCATCTTTGTTGACACAAAACTGTGTCACACGGTAACAGAGAGAGAGAGAGAGAGAGAGAGAGAGAGAGAGAGAGAGAGAGAGCTTGACTTACAGATATGAAACATTTTTATAATGATGATGATGGCAACAGTAGAATTTTGACGAAAATATAAAAAGTAATGTTTAAAATTTTGGCATTTTTTTTAATAGGATAAAACAAATGAAACCTGCCTCCAAATTCTTGATATCTATTTGGTCTGGGAAAACCCAGCATAAACGATTAATAAAACTTGGCGGTAAAGTAATTACTATTCATTGCTTATTGAAAGGAATAAAATAAATGAACTAGTTTTCTATGATATTCATTAGGGTCTTTCTCGTAATAATTAAACACTTTATTGGTGAAACAACGCAGACAAATAATTTACATGAATTACTGAGGTTCTAATTGTGCAACATCCTGAAAGAGGAACAAAGACATCTAGAACTGTGAAGGTTGCCATCAAGGCACATTTACTATAGTAGATTACCATAAACCGCGCATTTGATGTCTGTTGATAAGCCAGTCACCGGGCTGGAAACTCTCAGTCTCTCTCGAAAGTTCACAGAGGCAGGATGTGTGTTCCACCTCTCCTTAGGGATAGTTTTGAAAGACGTATCCCTAAGGAGAGGTGGAACACACATCCCGCCTGTGTGAACTCTCGAGAGAGACTGGAAGTTTCCAGCCCTGTCACTGGCTTATCAACAGCTGAGCGTCGTAAGGGACTGGCCTAGACATCAAATGCACGGTTGATATGAATCTACTATAGTACTTATTGATGCTGCTGTTTAGCAGATCTGGCCTCTCTCGGCAGGGGGAAGAGGATCACGGTCAATTATGATAAAGAAAGTTCTCTGTTAAAGTACAAATTATGACAAATTGACAAATAAGAAATCAACCGCCGATGGTGCTAGTGTTGGGAAGCAGAAACCTGCCACAAAGAATCTCCAGTAGCAGCAGACATCCACACAGGAGAACATTCTATACTCTGTTTTTTTTCCATCTGTCCATCCACCTGTGGTGTTTTTGTATGGTAACACTGCGTCCCGGGCTTTAAATAGTTACGCTATGTGTAAGTTTTAGGTAAATAAAAGGATATCTGGGTGTACATTTGCAACTGAAAAGTGTTTTAATAATTTACTGTATGCTAATTACACCGTTAATATTCGAAATAGGATATTGTTTTTATTGTTGAATGTAACTATCTAATGCCCAGGACGCAGTGTTACCATACGCAAACACCACAGGCGGATGGACAGATGGAAAGAAACCGAGTATAGTGAAGGAAGGACAATTGCCCTAAAAGGTTGCGCTGATTTTATCACTTTAGAATCTATGAGCCCTTCGTGAAAATTCCTAATTTCCATGCAGCATTTGCTGATACTTTCATGAGATATTTCTTAAAAGTAAGATGTGAGTCGTAAGTTGCCCCAAGTATAGTCAAAGCTTGAATGGGAGGATGGGCGGATAATGTTTGCGAGATCAGCAGTGTTATGGTTTTACTTGAGATCAGCCTTACCCCAACGACCACGCCATTCACCAATGGGCTTCCATGTCACGACTGACATTACAGAATGAAAGGAAAAAATAACACTTGCACACACAGACACACGCACAAACACATATGCACGCACAAACAAAATGATGAATGGCAGACTGTGCGGTAATAATTATGATAATTATCAACTTCAGTACCTGTTTGCTGGATAGTTAAATATATATTATTTAAATATCCAGCAAACAGATGTTGAAGCTAATAATTATTGTTATTACTGTACAGTCTGCTATTCAACAATTTGAATTAGCAGCTTCAATATCTGTTTTCTGGATAGTTCAATATATATTCAACCATCCAGCAAACTGATATTGAAGCTGATAATTATGACTGAAGCTGTTACTCAGGATTCAAAGCAATATCACATATAATGCACCCAGATTTTTCCTTCTGATATATCTAACTATTTTGCAATTACCAGATTTAGCCTGCTCCTTTTCCTCAAACATCAGGATAGCAGATGTTAAAAGTACCTTATCCAGCAAAATAACTTACTTTGTTCTGAAGAGATTGAAAGGTCTTGGGATGTAATGCACAGTAGTATTATCCAGCGAATAGGAACGCGCAAATATGATAATAGAAAACGGGGGAATTTCTAACTATTCTCTTTAATATTTTTACTTATCCCCTTTCGTTGCGTACACAGCCGAAACATTAACCAGAGAATGACAAGAATAAAAGAGCGATTTACTCATAATTTTAATTTTGATGAATATGTAAAGTGAATAAATTACTGCCAAAAATTTCGGGAAAAGAGCTTTAACATGCAAATTTGAGGAAACAATAAGAAAAAAATATGCCCGACAAAAATGGGCATGTTGATATTTATCTTCGCTCTCCTAAAACAGAAAATTGTCGAGAGAGAAAAAAGAAAATACCTTTGTTTTTCTTTCAAAGTAATCTCTTTGGATTCAAACCTTTATACTTTTTCGATATAAAGCACACCCCCCTTCGGCTAGGGGATATAACTTTTTTTTTTCTGGGAAATAAAATACGCAAGATGAAATTGATTGACAGTTATTCAAAAGTTGGGTTCATAGTTATTTTTTAAATCTAAAACTCTTCATACTTGGGAAATAAAAGTCGCACTAAAAATTAATTGAGTTAAATGGTAAGTAAGAGGAATATAAATATAGAAATTAATATCTAAAACTGATTTGGAAGAGAAAACTGAAAGGTTCATTTTACTATAAAAAAACCTATTCTGTTGTGACTTTACGGGATTTCTGAAAGATTTTCGAATAAAGGGAAATATTCAGGTCAGCAGGTGAAAATATGCGAGTTGATGCTGTATAATGAAGCAAATTAATTGATTAATTGATTTAATTGAAGCAAATTAATTGATTGAATTTAAGCAAATTGATTTCATTTAAACATATTGATTGATTTGATTTAATAAAACTGTAACTGATTTAACTGAATAATTAATTAATATGATAGAAAATTATTGATTTGATAAAAAATAAGTGATTCAATTTAAACAACTCAGTTGATCTAAGTTAACAGATTTAATTGATGTAATATAATAAAAGTTATTGATTTAATCTAAAAAATAATTAATTTAATAAAAGAAGTTAATCGATTTAATTAGAGTAAATTGAATTAATTGAAACATGTTAATTAATTTTATTATTTGACTTAATGTAAACAAATTAATTGATTTAATAAAAAGTTACTGATTAGTTTAAACAAATGAATTAATTCAGTAAAAAATTAATTGATTCAATCTAAAAAATAATTTAATTTAAACAAAAAAATTGATTTAATTTATTAGATCATTTACAATTAAACTAGGTAGGGCATCAACTCTCATATTTTTGGCGATTACAAAGAAAAAAAAAGATAGTCCAATATTATCTTGGAGCATATTTGACAAATCATTGGAAAGCTATCTGTCTCAGGAACATAAATTAATATATGAAGGGAAGAGTCGCTAACTTCGTTCGCCTCAAAGAAAGTTTGCTGTCGTTGCCATTTGACCAACGCGTCCACCAAGAAACGTGGAGTAGGAGAGCCAACAGTATATCCTAAACCTCAGGACGACAAGACGCTGTCGAAGAAGGGCGTATATTTCTTCGTTTCAGCTAGGTTCTCTTTTTCCTCTTCATAGAACACGAAAATCATCCTTATAAGGATCGCTCTTCTACCCAGAATACTTTTTGACTTTTTCTACCATGGCCCACTTTTGTCTTGCTCTATTCTGTAAAGAGAAGAAGGTGGAAAAAAAGGGGCGGAAAGGAAAAACCTTGACACGACAAATGTTGGAGCGATGGCGGTGGAAAAGTAACTCTCATTGGATGGGGAAATATGATGGATGGAGAGGGTGGTGACTAAGGTACACTTTGAAGCCTTCCTGAAATGAGTTCACGCTCTTGTCTTTACTTTTTTAAAATAACAGTTTTTATTTCTTACACAAGCAGCATAGCATTTCATTAAATATCCGAGGATAAGGGTTCTTGCTTCGCTATTTTCATAAACTGCGTCTCAGATATTAATGCTCGTTGCTTACGACTTGCTTTTTCTGTCCAGTATGTCGGTGTTTAATTCATTTACTGAGGAAGAACGTTTTGTTTTCCGAAAGATTGAAAATCAGGCTTTACACAGACAATAACATCAAGTTAAATGAACATTACAACCTGATGAGTACTCACAGGTACAGGCACTCACACACAAACACGCACGCGCACGCGCACACACACATATTATTATTATTATTATTATTATTATTATTATTATTATTGTTATTATTATCATTATTTTATTTTTTTTTTTGCTCTATCACAGTCCTCCATTCGACTGGGTGGTATTTATAGTGTGGGGTTCCGGGTTGCATCCTGCCTCCTTAGGAGTCCATCACTTTTCTTACTATGTGCGCCGTTTCTAGGATCACACTCTTCTGCATGAGTCCTGGAGCTACTTCAGCCTCTAGTTTTTCTTGATTCCTTTTCAGGGATCTTGGGATTGTGCCTAGTGCTCCTATGATTATGGGTACGATTTCCACTGGCATATCCCATATTCTTCTTATTTCTATTTGCAGATCTTGATACTTATCCAATTTTTCCCTCTCTTTCTCTTCAACTCTGGTGTCCCATGGTATTGCGACATCAATGAGTGATACTTTCTTCTTGACTTTGTCAATCAACGTCACGTCTGGTCTATTTGCACGTATCACCCTATCCGTTCTGATACCATAGTCCCAGAGGATCTTTGCCTGATCGTTTTCTGTCACTCCCTCTGGTTGGTGCTCGTACCACTTATTACTGCAAGGTAGCTGATGTTTCTCGCACAGGCTCCAGTGGAGGGCTTTTCCCACTGAATCATGCCTCTTTTTGTACTGGTTGAGTGCAAGTGCCGGGCATTCGCTTGCTATGTGGTTTATGGTTTCATTTTTCGTATTGCACTTCCTACATATGGGAGAGATGTTATTTCCGTCTATCGTTCTTTGAATATATCTGGTTCTTAGGGCCTGATCTTGTGCCGCTGTTATCATTCCTTCAGTTTCCTTCTTTAGCTCTCCCCTCTGTAGCCATTGCCAATTGTCATCGCTGGCTAGTTCTTTAGTCTGTTTCATGTATTGTCCGTGCATTGGTTTGTTGTGCCAGTCCTCTGTTCTGTCTGTCATTCTCCTGTCTCTGTATATTTCTGGGTCTTCGTCTACTTTTATTAGTCCTTCTTCCCATGCACTCTTTAGCCACTCGTCTTCACTGGTTTTCAGATATTGACCCAGTGCTCTGTTTTCGATGTTGACGCAGTCCTTTATACTTAGTAGTCCTCTCCTTCCTTCCTTTCGTGTTATGTATAGTCTGTCCGTATTTGCCCTTGGGTGTAGTGCTTTGTGTATTGTCATATGTTTCCTGGTTTTCTGATCTATGCTGCGGAGTTCTGCCTTCATCCATTCCACTATTCCTGCGCTGTATTCTGATTACTGGCACTGCCCATGTGTTTTATGGCTATCTTTTATCATATTTCCTCCATTGAGTTTTGACTTGAGTATCTCCTTGAGTCTCTGCATATATTCTTTCCTGATCGTATCCTTCATCTCTTGGTGTTTTATATCCCCTCCTTCCATTATTCCCAGGTATTTGTATCCTGTCTCATCTATGTGTTTGATGTTGCTCCCATCTGGTAGCTTTATCCCTTCAACATACAAAAAGGCAAAGTAACGTGAACTAAGGGATAAAGCTACCAGATTATTATTATTATTATTATTATTATTATTATTATTATTATTATTATTATTATTGTACATAGGAAGCATACTTTATCAAAAGTAATGGCTACTTCAGCAGCATTACACTTGTAGAGATTCTCCTCTATTTTACATTTAGCGGATTTTTCCGTGCTACTTAAACAGGCTAGCAGAGCGCTTATAGAGGCCATGATCAAATAGTGTCAAAATAGGTGTATACATTTGAATTTTATTATTATTATTATTATTATTATTATTATTATTATTATTATTATTATTATTATTATTATTATTATTATTATTATTATTATTATTATTATTATTATTATTATTATTATAAAAGATTGTGAATATTATACAAATTACTGAAGAAAGGCCTCGTAACTCACCCTGATTGTAGATATAAAGACGTCGCGGTTTACCTAATCTATCGAACTATTCAGTTCCCTCTAACCTCTCTCTCTTCTTCCGGGCAACACGGTAGCATTGTGTCAACACAAATGGGAAAGCAATTAAGAGGAGAGCCATCTAAAAGTTGACCCAAGGGGTCGTACTGGTTTTGAAGTGCCACTCGGCCAAGGAATGTGCTACGTCCACCAATTTTAGTTCTTGACCTGATTGCTGGAACGGCACGAGCCACTCGGAGCCTTAGAGCAAGATAAACCTTCCGGGTGAAGGTCGGACCCGGAATATTTGAGATAAAGGCAATTACGAGTTACTGAGTCAATGACGGTTTAAAGATATCTTACTACTCTTGGGCAGCTGTCGCTCAGGTTATACGTCAGGAGGATATAGTTATCTATAGTACCGTTAATTTCCTCCGGTTTCGTCATGTTATTAGTACAGCAATGTTATTATTATCATTGTTATTAATTTAGTAAAAATATGAATGCTATCCAAAATTATTACTTTACTACAAGCAGGGTGATGTAAAATTTGACGTATTTGGATAACGTTATGTTGTTTAAGTGCGCATACACACACATTCAATATATATATATATATATATATATATATATATATATATATATATATATTATATATATATATATATATATATATATATATATATATATATATATTATATATATATATATATATATATATATATATATATATATATATATATATATATATATATATATATATATATATATATATATATATATATATGCGCACCTAAACGACATAACGTTATTCAAATACGTCAAATTTTACATAGCATTCATAACATTTTAACTAAATGAATAACAATGACAATAATAACATTGTTGTACGAATAACATGAAGAAACAACGGAGGAAAGTAGCGGCACAGAAGATAACTATATCCTCCTGACGTATAACCTGAGCGACAGCTGCCCAAGAGTAGTAGGATATCTTTAAACCGTCATTGACTCCGTAACTCGTAATTGCCTTTATCTCAAATATTCCGGGTCCGACCTTCACCCGGAAGGTTTATCTTGCTCTAAGGCTCCAAGTGGCTCGTGCCGTTCCAGCAATCAGGTCAAGAACTAAAATTGGTGGACGTAGCACATTCCTTGGCCGAGTGGCACTTCAAAACCAGTACGACCCCTTGGGTCAACTTTTAGATGGCTCTCCTCTTAATTGCTTTCCCATTTGTGTTGACACAATGCTACGAGCTCACCCTGTTGCCCGGAAGGAGAGAGAGAGAGAGAGAGAGAGAGAGAGAGAGAGAGAGAGAGAGAGAGAGAGAGAGAGAGAGAGAGAGAGAGAGAGAGAGAGACCCGAATATTTCTATAAATTAGGTAAATAGCGAAGTCTACATATATGTTATCTACAATGATGATAAGCCAGAAGAACTTTGTTTAGTAATGGATATAATATCAACAATCTTCTATAATAATAATAATAATACTAATATAATAATAACAATGATGATGAAGTTGATGATGATAATACTATTATCATTACGGAAAATAAGCATAACAACGAGAAAAAAACAACAGGAAGAAGAAGAAGAAGAAAAAAAAACGACAGTAAGAACAAGAACAAGAACAAGAATAAAAAAGTAAAGAAATGCTTGCCACGGAGATCACGCTCATTTCAAGATGGTACTTTTAATAATGCGTATGTCCATGACCTAAAGACTCTCGAGAAAGCCGTGGACATGGTCCTTAATTAAGAAGTATATATCTTCCTGCCAAAGCTACTCTACAGGGGACTCTGCAGCGAACTTTTCATCTTTATGCGTTACACGATATTATTAATTTTTTCTTCTACTCTGTTGTTCATTTCTCATTGACAATTATGTTACAGTGGATCTAATTCTTAATATTATGTAAGTAAACCCTAGTCCCCGAAGTTATACATTATATTGTCCCTGTTTTGACGAACTGGAGTTTCCCATTTTTTGTTTTGTTTTTTGAGTTTTCCGGTCAGTGTCTATTCCAAAAACATTTCTATAATGAATGAACTAATTATGAGGCTCTGAATAGAATAAAAATCTTGGAGGTCTATTGTTTCAGAATTAGGAAAAAATGTTTTATGCCAGTTCGTCAAACTAAGGACGATATGACACTATCTTGCTACTAGTTAAAACATTGTAAATCTGCCTTTATAATATTTATTTATTGAAATAATTTTTTTTTTTTTTCAAGAAGACGATATGTACGACTAGAAATGAAAGGGGCCAGTCATTATTCTTAGCTTACACAACAGACTAAACACAAAAATTATTATGAGATTCTCCAGAAACGAGATGAACCACTGAACAACAATGTTGGCTCATAGTTGTGATAAGTTTGATCAATGATGGCTGGAATTTATCAGAGGAATATGCCCTGGGTCTGTATAAATGGATCATAAGGATGCACGAATCGTTTATTTCAAGGTATCCATTTTTTTATACTCTTCTCGAATTTCAAAATTTCCTTCGTATGACATTCCATTATTTGCTCCTTATCACTCACAAATCATAGCATTAACTCCACAACTAACAATTTTTGCATAATCCAATGAGTGTAACTTGGCTATAAGTGGCGGATTATCATTATAATAATTTGATTATATTCATGATTATTATTATCATTAATATGTACCTGCATTTCTAATACACATTTAGCATACATGTTGTGTTAGGAATATGTAAATGCAAGTATTCATGTTTACTGGAGCATAGGGAATATTATGCAGTATTTATATCATTTTATGTGGCGTGCTATTCACGTTGTCTTTATCTGATATTATTGCAATTAGTCTACGTCCGTAGCCCGCCACTGTTCACAGCACCTCCAGTGTGTTACTTTTATATTGATCATTTTCACATATCTGGCTTAATGACTTACGCAAGTGTTTCAGTGAAGCCCTTTATTAACTATCTATTGAATGATAACAAAGATGGCGCAGTGAGTGATTTGCCATAAGTGAATTTCGATCATTTGTTAACTTTTCCAACCGACGTGGTCAAAGCAAGCAACTACGAGATTTTTTTTTTTTGCCTTATTGTCGAGAAAGTAAAAATCATCAAAACTTTGTAGAACAGTTAAGAAAATCTGCATTAATCATACAAAATGTGATAAACTTCAGTTTGTGAACCTAAAGAATTTGGCCAAATTTTTCTCCCTGTGGCAAAGATAGTAATGATTTCACATGAAGAATAAGTAAACATGAGCAAATATGTTAATTTGGTTTATGATACCGATCTCATGAGAATGAGATTAGATGAAAAAGAAAAGAAACAACGAATAAAGCACTCAAAAGCCAGGAAACAGAAAGAAAGGTTTAAGATCTGAACATCGCATATTTGCTAAGCTTTCAAATAAGTCTATTTTGATAGATTTTAAAATGAAAAAAAAAAAAATCTAATTTGTTAAAAGCTCCCACAGTATTTTAAATGGTCTTTGCTTGCACCTTGGGAATACCAGCTACGCAAGAATTGTTTACTATTCCCACCACCTAAAAAAAAAAAAGTAGTGACCTAGAATTCTGCCTATATTTCTTGCAACAATTTCCAGAGAGGAGGAAACGTTTTGTGTTTAATTGAATTCCTATTGGTTCCAGGGGCTCCAAATATTTTGCTTCCACTACGCTAGTAACATGGGACTTATTGTTTTTCTTTAGAGGTATATGAGTAAATTTAATTTGCTATATTTGTACTTCTGTGATTACTCATCAGGATGTAATGTTGCTTTTCGACGGCCACGTGAAAAATATATATGAGCTCAAATAGTGATAATTCATTTCAACATGCGGTAGAAAATTGAAATTTTAATCTTTTAAAATACTGAAATTCATTCTTTAGGAAAATGAAAAGAAACCAGTCACATTTGATTTGCTCGTTACATAAATATTGGCAACGCAATTCATGAAAAGCACCATTTCTTCAACAGAAATCTGATGAAGATTTATGTCGTTTGTGCAGAGATAAGTTTGTTATTTAATTCTTTAAGTAATTATTGATAGTGACTTCGTTTAAGAATGTTTGAAAGCTTATTCTTATCATCATCTTTTCCATCTCTGTCACTTCAAATCATTCTTCCCCATCCTGACAGTGTTGATCTTCCACCATCGTCACTCTAACATTTGTCTCATCAAATAAATTTTTTTTCGTCTTTCCATCTTCTCATTAACTGAGAATCCTATGTAAGCATGACTTTCATGTACTATGAGGACTAGAGAGAAACTTCAGCTGGCGAAAAAATATGGACAATCTTGAAGATGTGTTATATTTGAGCTTTAAACGAACTGGCTCTCCGAGAGCCTTTTTATTTTTTTATTTTTTTGTCCCTCTTTTCACAGTCGACATATTTACACATCACCACCGGCCGCGAACTTTCTTTTAGGTACAAGAAGTTACTGACTCTTGTTGTTTCACAAGCTGCCAATTTTGATGGTGCTGTTGTCCCTTCTTTTTGAAATATTTTACCTTTTAATTTCCGAATACAGCTCTGATAAAAAGGCAGAATTAAAAGTGAAGAATGTCTTTAATCCTTTCCTTCACTTCTCGAATGTTCATCATCGTTCCTTGATCAAATGGTTCTCATTTCTTTTTTGTGATATGTGAAAGTACGCCGGTAAATAGTGTGGCTGTTGTTCAGACTACAAAGATTAAATTCTATTTCCCTTATATTGGAAAATAATATTGTATTCCTGAAATTCATAGCTGAGTGTTTTCTATTCAGAATAATCTACACTAAGATATTTCCCTTTACAATAAGTGGAGAATTTCATGCTTTATTTAGAATTCTCTTACACGACTATTTTAGATTCATCGTGTGCGCTACACTTGGGAACATAATGAAGAATTTTCACACTTTTCCCTTCGTCTAAGAAGATAAAATGGAAAAATAAAAACAACTGAATATGAAAAACAGTGTTAAGAAGAAATTTCACTGTTATGTCAAAAGAGATTTTGAAGGTTTCAAGAAAAATTGATAAAGCTTCGGTCTTAAAGGGGACACGCTGAAAGAGAGGAAGACTATAAGCTCTTACAGTCATTTCTCTTGGAGATCTTTAGTTCTATGGAAAGGAAGATAAAATCTAAACAAAATGATTCTTTGGAAATAACTGCATATTAGACTTCACACAGAGATTTCTTTCGTTTATTGTTTTAGCATAATCTTTTATTGAAGGCCAAAATTGTCGGTATCAAATTTCATGCAAAATCCTTTGACTATACATATTCTAAACAAAATAACGATTTTATTTTCTGTTTGAGGCTTCAGTGAAAAATGTGAAAACCAGAAGCGTATGAAACAATGAGAGAAAAGGAGGCAGACTTATTCCTCACTTGGGAACCATACAAACCACATGTGGCCAACATGTGTATCGAAAACTCTACGCCCTCCTCCCGGACAAAAGATCAGATGCTTGCACCTGTCCTCTTTAACAGCTGTGCACCCTTAGTGTTACCTTTGGAGCAAGAACCTGTATTTGTATATAATCACATCTTTACCTACTCCATCCAACCTAAGGAATGATGACAAAGATGACAAAGAATAAGTATGATCTTATTTCTCATTTATTATATTCAAAGAATTTTATTTGCGCTGGGGCCACACTAGTGCATAGCATTCCCATCATCTTAGACCTGATTTTAATATAAAAATTTCAGGAACGAAACATCTGATTTAGCCCCATGAGAGGCCTTTTACATACGCAACATTACTGGTTGAGTTGATTATATCTATTAAAACTGGTGTAAACATAAAAATAAATGAATAAATTCTAAGTAGTTTCAAATGCCAAAAGTATAAACACACACAGATATATATATATATATATATATATATATATATATTATATATATATATATATCTGTTTGTGTTTAGATTTTTGTCATATGAAACTATATATATATATATATATATATATATATATATATATATATATGTATATATATATAAATATATATATATATACATATATATATATATACATCACATATACGTACTATCTATACATTCACAATTATTGCAAATGTATACAATTTAAAATTTATTGAGGAGGCCCACCTCCCCAGAAAAGTTGTACAACTGGTCTACATTACAATCCTCCTCCAGAACTAGTGAGGATAAAATGTCCTTCTCTGTCCCATGAGTGAGTCTTGTATGTCCAATCCTAAACATCAATTTTTATTTTAGAAAAGGAATAAATTATATCCGATGATTGCACTGTTGTCGGTAGAATCCAGCGGGAAAATAATGGCAAACTTTATGCCACGTCTAGGTTCACATTAAGCCGTATTCCTTAGAATCCAGCTGAACAAGTCTCATGGTTCTCTCGTAACAAATTATTCGTGACACAGACAGGAACTACGTTAGCTGAATGATTAGAAATATGCAACCGTTAGTTACATTAAATGAGGCCAAGTTTTGAAATTACATTGAAGTTTTTCTTTTAGAAAAGTTATTGAATATAAATTACTTTGAATTTTTTTTTCTTTTTAGCAAAGTTATGGAAAAACACGTTAAATAGATTATGATGTGGTTGTAAAGCCGATATTTGAACATATAAGATGTTCAAAAGTATGGAATTTTACAGTAAACCTAAAACTTTAGACTTACATTTTTGTCAACAAGAACAATGTGCAACGTGCATAAATGGAAGTGATGATACGCTTGATAACAGATAATCTGTTAACTGTTATCGTTGTATACCGTAGTTTCATCCAGTGGGAAAAGAGAAAGATGCAGATGGAATCTGAAAAATAACAGTAGCCGTTGGATGAACTGTAGCACAGGTAGTTAAATAAAAAATCACAATAAAAAGCAATGGCATTAACAAAAGTTTCAATTGCAGCAATATATATTTTGCAGTAATCGTAGATAAATGTGACAAGAATGCATCATCAGAAATTACATAAATACTGACGTCAAATACTTAAGCTTACAGATTTTGGATATATAGATAATCTTGCTTAATCACAATGTGTTCAGCAAAAAAAAGTACGACTGTAATATTATCTGAAATGTTTATAACAGAAGGGAAATCTGTTAATTTAAAAACTACTAAGATGATTGCGATTATTAGCGTTGGTGCATCAGAATGTGTAAAATAGTATTATGCTAATAAGAAGTACCTAGGTCTTTATAAAGATCGAGGTGAAAGCAGCATCAAGAATGGCGATCGTAATAATCTGTCTCACCTCACGCAAATTATACTCGGATTTTTTTCCATCTGTCCACCCGCCTGTGGTGCTCGCGCATGGTAACACTGAGTACCGGGCTTTAAATAGTTATGCTATGTGTAAGTTTTAGGTAAATAAAAGGATATCTGGGTGTACATCTGCAACTGAAAAGTATTTTAATAATTCACTGTATGCGAATTACACCGTTAATATTCGATTAAAACACTTTTCATTTGCAAATGTACACCCAAATATCCTGTTATTTTCCTAAAACTTACTCATAGCGTAACTATTTAAAGCCCGGGACGCAGTGTTACCATGCGCGAGCACCACAGGCGGGTGGACAGATGGAAAAAAAAACCGAGTATAGTCTAGGCCAGGGGTTCCTAACCTTTTGATGACTTCAGACCCCAATGAACTGTCCAATATAGTTCCATAACCCCTTTGCTCAAGTCCACTGAAGTCCTATTCGTTGACAATATAACTTAATATACTCAGTTTGATAAATACTTTAGGTACGAATAGCTAGGAATAGAACATACAAGAGAATCAAAAGCATTTATTGTCTCATATAGTAATTTATTTACAAAATGTACTCATGTATGCATTAACACATTAAAATGAAATATATACAAAAATCCAGATATCAAGTTCCATAGCCCCAGCATGTGGTTCTCATACCCCCAAGGGGAATGGATACCCCTTGTGAAGAATCCCTGGTCTAAGGTGATGATGTCAAGATCTAACATTACGCAGATAAGGAGAACAAAACATTTAATCCTAATGCCAAATAGAAAGGGAATTAGGGCTGTTCAATTTTCTCTTCAATCACAACTTTTTCAATTCTATCGATCTCTTGGGGGAACCTGTCTCCCTCATGATTCCATGTCTGTGGTCTGAACCCAACATGATGGGTCAAATAACGAAAGTAGGTCAAGGCTAGAACTGGAAAGAAGGGCTTAATCGACTCAAAGCATAATAGTCTTTTGTGCTGAGGGAGGCAGAATATTAAGGCGGTCGTTTGGTGTAGGGAGTTTAGGTTATCGAAAGGTTACCGAGTGGCATTTTTTTATATGTATAAGAAAGAGTTTTTTTTCATGAGAATTGCTTGCAGCTCCAGAAGATATGCAGATTTTGAAAACACACACACACACATATAAGCATATGTTTGTGTGCATACATACAAACACAAACATATGTATGTATGTATGCATAAATATAAATATTGGGGTGAGTGTTGAACGGCGAGAAATAGTTCCGCAGACGAAAACAACTTGAATGCCATGTCCTGACCTAACCAAACCTCCTAACCTCACTTATAAGGCACCTTGCTCTGACCTGGCAGAGGAGTGGTTGTGGCGGTGGTGGGGGGGGGGGTGACTTAGGCCCCCTCTGGACTCTCCCCCCACCCCTCCAAGTAACTTTAAACACCGGAAAGGCCTGACCCCGTCGTTCTGTAATCCCAAATATATATTTTGGGTCACTCACATTTCCCCGTAACAGGTTACAATAAATATGTAGGGAAGATGGACAGATTAGGGACAACCTTGATTGACAGATGCTTTTCAACCTTAACTTAAAAGGATTTATTCCTCATCAACCCAAAATTTTAAAGATTTTAAACCAAGCTTACTTTTTTCTAAAGAACAAATGCGTTAATAATGATAGATATTCATGTTCAACCTTTCTCTGATGATTTTTGAGTTTCTGCTAACTACCTTCATATCAAACTTTAATAAGAAAACAGTCACAAAATAAAGCCAACCAGGAAAATTGGGATCTGTGCAAAAAATGATTTCATCACTGCAGGTTCTCAAGTTTTTGATAAACTGGAAGAGGAATAGTGGCATACTTTTCCTTCAGAGCTAACAAAATCTTCCTATTTCAGGGCAGGTAGACAACAAGCTGCAAATCTTTTTCAGTGTAATTTCAGAATTCAAAGTTTTATCGAATTAGAACAGTTTTTATTGCAATTCTTTCGTTCTTTGAAAACTAAAATACCATTGCTTCCCGAGCAAAATACTCTCGAGAGTGAGAGTAAATGCATAAGAGTATGATACAGGGTCGTTTAAGCATGATCGACATATTACGTAAGTTCTCATAAGAGTCAGAATATTCCTGGGAAAAAAATCTATCAATAAATAAAAATAGATCAATAAATAAATGAAAATATATAAATGAAAAGGAATAAATAAAAAAAATTAATACTTAGATTTTGTGACCTTTAAATTTTTCTATCTTTCTCTGTATAGAATTGAACGAACCATTCCGGGTAAAGTTAAAAAAAAGTACTGAAGACGTCCCGCTTCATAGTAAATGTCAAAGAGAATATAAGCCCTACTTAATGACAGGATCGTTACTAAATAAGTCTCGCATTTCAAGACATATCTTTGACAGTGTTAAAACTTCCCAAAAACTGGAGTCGGTTTAAGCTTGCAGTATTAAACCACCTGTATAATATGTTTCTCTCCTCTCTCTCTCTCTCTCTCTCTCTCTATCTCTCTCTCTCTTTCTCTTCTCTCCTATCCATATATATATATATATATATATATATATATATATATATATATATATAGTATATATATATATATATATATATATATATATATATATATATATATATATATAGTATATATATATTATTATATATACATATGAATATATATAAATATATATATATATATATATATAATATATATATATATATATATATAGTATATATATATATATATATATATATATTTACCCAAGTTTATGAAACCAGCTTGAATCCATCCAATTACATTTCAGCCATTTGTGAGAGATATATAAGTCCCACCGTGTTGGACGCTGCATTTACCTTTTCTCCAGGCCAGCAAGGGCCTTTTTTGTAAATAAATAGCTGTAAAGTAACGAGCTGAGTTTTCTGGCGACCTTCCCTCTAAAGAAATTATCAATAACTATCAGTTTACGGTAAGCAATTTCCTCTTGATATCCCTCAATTATTTCCGTTTACGTATCTAGCCTCTCTCAAGGCCGCTAAATACGTAAAAGTGTCGACGCTTGCAACGAACCTGGCTCGTAAATCGCATTATCCGTTGTAAAACGTAAACTGTAAATTATTTTACAAAAAGCAAAGAAAGCACACTTGCAGGGAAAGAAGACAGACACTGACTCACGGTAAGGTATTCCATTCATTAATATGATTATTCTATAACAAATGTTAGCTTAAGGTACGTTTAAGTATTTTTATTGTTGAAGTGGTTAAAACAGCGTAGGTAGAAATCTTATTATTGTAAGGGCGAACGCGCCAGAGCTTTATTTTAGCGGCGAGCAAACAATTTGCCCCGCGAATTCTCTGTTACTTTGTGCTGTCCTTGTAGGAGCTCACACTAACACGTGTGCAGATAGATGCCAGAAAGGACCAGATCAAACTAGGAAGTGCTTTGCCAGGGTTTATTGCTGTATTAGAAAGCCTAGCTAGTTAGGAGTGTTTTACTAATAGTTACGGCAAAAGAAGTGTACAATTCTTTTGTCTGTGATATGTTAGGGTATTCATTTTTAACTTAGTTTTCATTCCAAGTGTTGGTAACCGCTTACCTCTCAGCTTAATTCAGCTTCGCGCACTCTCGCGCCTGCGCGGTCTCAACCAACCTTCGTTCTCACAAAGAAGCAGCCATGTTTGTTATCCCTTTAAGCATTATCTCGATTGTTTAAGCAAAGTAACGTAAGTCTTGAAAGTTTAACGTAAATAATATTAATCTCGGTACTAGTATCTATCGTTCTGCCAGAGAAATTAACGTAATTCGCCTTGAATAAGAAAGTAGAATTTTGTGTTGTAAATTGCCTTCGCATTTACAGAGAATCAGCTGATTCGCCATCTCTGCTATCCGCACTACCCAGCTCGCTCACGTATTTCACCCCGCATCACTCACTCGCTTGCTGAGCGAAAGTTTCATTTCACTTCGCATTAAACGTAACCTTTTCTTTTACAAATGTTTGCTAACATTTTCATTTTAAAATCCTTACCGTCATTTCACTGTTCACAGGGACCTAGTAATCTTACATAAAGTTAACGTAAATCTTAAAAGTAGAGTAAATTACAAGAATTGTTAACGTAAAACGCGTCTTTGTAAAATTCATATTGAAACGCAAATCATTTCATAAGCGCGAGCCGCTACTAGTAACGTAAAAATCGTTCACACGAGAGCGTTTACATTTTCATAAAAACGTTATCCAAAGCAATTCTTTCATTTCACGTTAACGTAAGTAAATCATTTAACGCAAGTTGCGTCATATTAAACTAACATTAGTAGTTCAATTCAATATAAGGGAGTTCATTCATATATCATTTTTCACCCTCTCCGAGAGAGAGAGAGAGAGAGAGAGAGAGAGAGAGAGAGAGAGAGAGAGAGAAAACCAGAACCC
Source organism: Macrobrachium nipponense (assembly GCF_015104395.2). Lineage (NCBI taxonomy): Eukaryota > Metazoa > Arthropoda > Malacostraca > Decapoda > Palaemonidae > Macrobrachium > Macrobrachium nipponense. The sequence continues at coordinate 100,264,591 of NC_061107.1, forward strand.
ATTATTCACGAAGCCAAGAGTACTACATCTTACCATTAATTATAGCATGCAGAATTAACATTATTTTAGTCTCTTGTGTCTTTCATTTACACAGCGTGATACGTACGCGCCTGTGTCCATTGCAGTTTGCAAGCATTTATTTATTTCATTTATCGAGTACTTCAGCGAGGGACTGAGCATTTCTAAAATTTCCATTACCTGTCGTTGCCCGAGTGGTCTTTTCATTTTCTTTATCACGAAAGACTTGCGTATACCGCAAGCACAATTCGCACAGTGTGCCACGCAAATTCATGACTTCCAGACAGGGAAGTCGGTACCAGTTTAGGACTGGCCACCACCAGTGCACGTCAGGTCTTACCATTTCACAGTGCCACTAATTCTTGACACTGTCCATCGACTGGCTGCTGAAGTACTCCCACCTTTTACTTTCTCTCCTCCACTATTACCCTCTGCCACGAACAGAGTACCATTTCACTTCAGTATATTTAAGTATACTGCATGTAGTGTCCGGGACACACCAGCACGATACAAGTGCTCCAAGGAACGCCTCCATAAGTGCCATTGCACCTGTACAGGCCGTACAGGTAGCCATTAAACCTGCGTGTCCATCCTTACGGAACGCCCAAGTAACTAGTGTGTCCATGTACCAAGGGTCAGTGATCCTTCGGAACGCTCAACCAGGGAACGCCTCCCCAAAGTGCCGCAATACCAGCACTACTAGTGCTGTCCAAAAGGAACGCCTCCTGAAGTGCCATCGCACCTGTACAGACGTACAGGTAGCCCTATACCTGCGTGTCCGTCCTACGGAACGCTCATTCACTAGAGTATCCACCATTTTGGATCACTGAACCAAGGAACGCCTCCTCATAAGGGCCGTGCACCTGTATTGGACCTACAGGTAGCCCATTCCAACGTCTCCCAAGTTGGGAAAGCCCGTAAGTGTGACGTACGCCGCACACTTCATTCGATTTTTTCACCTCATCAGAAGGTGCCATTCACAAAGTGCCACCGAGCACCCAGTCTTTTCAGACTTTTCATTACCACGTCGCAGAACACATTTCCAAGTGAGTGCCACTTTACCCAGTAGGCACTCCCATTCCATCCATTACCCTTCCTGGCCATTATTTTCATTTTCCTTCGAGCCTCTACTGCAGCCTAAGGGAAATGTCTTCCCCTGCTTCCCGCGACTTCTTTGCCAGAGAGCTAGAGAAGCTCGGAGCCCTCATAACTCTGGGCAAGGAGGCTGGTTACACTGGACCAGCACTTGACCAGTGGATAAAGGCGCAGCAAGCTGCTGCGTGCCTGCAAGAAAAGGAAGAAAGAGAAGCAGAGAGGAAAGCCAGAGAAGCAGAGAGAAAGGAAAGAGAAGAAGAGAGAAAGCATGAGCTAGCTCTCCGAGATGACGAAATCTCTCTGCTAGTTTCTAAGCTCCAGACCATGAGCTGGACTCCCGGTAAGAGGTGGTTGCGGAGGTTCTGCAACACTTGTTGTGTGCGTGGGCATGCTGTGGATTCCGACCAGTGCCCAAGTCGGTCTCTACCTTGGGAGGAGAGCTTCCAGGGTGAACTTCTCCAAGGTTACCATGTAGCCCTGCCTGATGAACAGTCTCCTACGGCCTATCAGTGGGTACAAGTCATGGCCGACACCGAAGCCCAGGTCTCCCTTATTTCCAGAAAGGCATTGCCTAGGGGTGCCAAAATCCAGACGAACGAAGAAATTCAGTTTGAATGGATTGACAGTAACCTCTATTCGGTTCCTTCGGTCCTTCTGAATGTAAAAATGCCCTTTCTGGACCAGGTGACCAAGGAAACCACATTGTGTTGCCTGGGCGTAGTTGACCAATTTCATGATGTTTATCAGGTGATATTGGGCCGAGATCTACTTTAGCCGTATCTCCCCTGGACGCAGCTCCCACTACCAGATGCACCGGATCCCTGCAGCATGCCTCATAATCAAACCTCAATTTTAGATTCAGAGGCTAGTGCCTCCGATGTCCCAGACATCCCTTTTATTTGTGAACCTGGCCCTGACCCAGTGTCAGAGCCAGACGTTTCTTCCGCATCATCTCAGCCTCTTACCATTTTACTGCCTACCTCCTCCACTTTGGAAGAGGTAAGCCCACCAGTTAACCCTGGACTTGTTTCCTACCTCAAATCACTGCCAGAGAGGACTTTTCACCTGTGCCAGAGCACACTGCCAGCCTTGGTGACTCCACAGATTCGCAACCTGTGGGGCCATCTCGGCCTTACCATCCAGTGCCACGGAAGAGGTTCTGGTACACGTTCTGCCGAGACTGTGGCCGCAAGGGTCACATGTCTGCCAACTACGGAGGGTGCGCGAACCACAATATTCCTGCCATCGCAATGGCCGTCACCAATCCTTCTTCACTAGGACCCCCAGCTAAGGGCCCTATAACAGTCGCACCCCTCCAAAGCCATTATCCACCAAGCCACGTCAGAGCCTACGACGACTCTGGCGCTCAACTCTCCCAAATACGGGAAGATCGAATCCCCCGAGGGGCTAACGTCGATAGACGTCACTTAATAACCATAGAAGGTATCAACCATATCAAGCTGATCCTTCCGACCGTCCAATTGAGGGTCACCAGACCTCATTTTTCCAGAATTTGTACCCTTGCAGTTGCAAGCTACATTCCAGGAGGTTACGACCTCCTCCTAGGGCAAGACATGAAGTCTCCCTCGCATTCCAAAAAGCCTAGGGGTCCTAACCCCACGACCAATCACTCCAAAGCAAGGAGTCATCAAAATTCTACTTCCTCCAGGAAGTACGTCCACCAACAGTCTCCCCCGTTACCAAGGAGGGAGATTGACCATTCACAGTTCCGTTGCAAAACCTGCAACGTAATAGGGCACTCCACGAATTGGCCTAGGTGCCCTAGCCGACTACCAGCAGTGGACACTGTCCATTTTCCACAAGGCTTAGCCTTCCAAAAGAGACAGGAGCCTCTGTCTCCCATTTCCAAGGGCACGCTGAGAGGTATTGCACCTCCGGTACCCGCCACAGGTCCAGTCGACCTCCACACTCTGCCAGTGCCACTTGGCAGCACTGAGCAGTGCCAAGCTCCGTCCAGCCTGGACGTAGAGCCACCACAGAACTTGACTTCTGCGCCTGGCCCCGAGCTAGTGCCGGCGCCTAACCTAACCAAGGATCCTCCTACAGGAGATCCTCCAACAGGCATGGAGCTTACCGCAGCCCATGGCCAATCCAAAGTCCATGAGTCTTCTTCACCCTCACCACTGACGCCCGAGGATGAACCTCCGGCAGACCTAACCTTCCTACCTCCTCTGGAAAACCAGGAACTGCCCGACACGGAGTCAGCCTGGAGTTTTCCCCTTACGACGGCTGTCGCAGCAGCCGGAGTGAGGGCCTCCCCTGCAGTAGGTTCCACCTCTACGACGGTTGCTGCAGATACCGAAGTAGGGTGTTCTCCTGCAATCCCTCAGGCTACCACTGCCACTGCTCCTGACGGCGTTTCTGGCCTTACCCCAGAGCCGGTGCTGCCGTCTACTCCGAGGACTGGTATAGCCAGGTCCTGGAGGAATAAGAAGAAGAAGAAGAAGAAGGGACGTCATTAACACACTAACCAAAGAGCCACATGCTCTCCTTGACACCTGTGCCCGAGGTACAGTGTCGCATTCAATTGCAGTGATATCCTGGCACCTACCCAGAGAAGGTAGCCAGCCTGATCTCTGCCAGTAGAACTAACCCTCTAACCCCTAGCCATGGTGATACTAACCCTCACTTAAATATAATTACCTCATTGCATTTCCCTCCTGGTCAACTAACCACTCATCATCCCCACGCATCATTACCTCTCATTATGTATTTTAACAATTCCATCGCTGAACTACTGCTGTGCGTACCACACTCTGGAATGATTGCGTCTTCATTTAACTATAATGAGTAGGTTAGGCTAATGATTTAGTACCAGGGCATTAGGTTAGTAGCAAGTAGAATTTTCAAGTAACCTTATCTAGGGGTAGAGTAGACTGTCGTCACAGACAACCCGTAGTTATTACTTAGGCTAGACTACATTACTACATTAAGTTAGTACACTTAGCATCTCCACCTATAAGTTAGGTAGGCCACTGTAGTTAGCTGTATCGCTGCTCAAAAAACTTCAAGTTGGAGTAGGAGAACTGGGTAGTCGAGACGATCAATTTATTTAAGCCAAGACCTTCACGCCCGAAAGGGAGTGAATGCCTTCTTAACGGGGAGCTGTGACGTTTATAGATCGTTCGTCTACCCAGATATCAATTAATTAATTTGATTTGGAAAACGGCAGCCATTTCTTTAGAAAATCAGCTGATTTTTAGTAAAACGCGGGAAACCCAAAACCCGCCAGCCAGAGATAGGGGGTTCCCCAGTTGGGGGAAAAGAGTCTTTTGTCAGCTTTAGGGCCGTATCTCAAAAGGGAAGGATGTAGGCAGATTGGTACTTCTTAGACCTATATCTTAAGCTCTCTTTCCTGTGACCCCTCTGCTGGCTGTATGTCTTGTTTCCAGGATTTGCCTTGGTCGTGGGGGGTTAAGCTGGAATCCCAACACCCAAGCAAACGACCTGAATTCTGCCTCAGTCAACTGCAGTCTGTGATCCAGGACAGATGTCCAGCCGGCAAGCCTCCCAAACTTAAGCCTATCGGCTCGGCGTACTGGTGGACACGAACCCCAGACCTGAACGAAAGTCAGGCCGCATTCTTCCACAACGATACACTGAATATTGCATCCAGGTACGTCTAAGAGTATAAACTTCAACCCAGCACCTTTTACTACCATACGACTCTTGCTAAATTCATTTTCAATTCTCATTTTTACCCCTTCTACATCAAAAGCCCTTTGTCCTCATCGGGCCACGTGCTTCCCTTTGTGACTTGTTAAAGACCAAGCTTTCGTGCATACCTCAGTGAACCATTCGAGTTTACTTCCCCAATGTTAGAGAATTAATCAGCCTTAATCAAAGCAAGAAGTCATTTTTTCTTTTATCTCGTTTAATCTGGGATTCTTTTCCAGATTCCATGAGTCACGTGCCGTCTCTCTGCCCGCAAGTGTGCATTACCCAAGTTTATGAAACCAGCTTGAATCCATCCAATTACATTTCAGCCATTTGTGAGAGATATATAAGTCCCACCGTGTTGGACGCTGCATTTACCTTTTCTCCAGGCCAGCAAGGGCCTTTTTTGTAAATAAATAGCTGTAAAGTAACGAGCTGAGTTTTCTGGCGACCTTCCCTCTAAAGAAATTATCAATAACTATCAGTTTACGGTAAGTTAAAGCAATTTCCTCTTGAAATCCCTCAATTATTTCCGTTTACGTATCTAGCCTCTCTCAAGGCCGCTAAATACGAAATACATATATATATGTGGAGAGAGAGAGAGAGAGAGAGCGAGAGAGAGAGAAGAGAGAGAAATATTATACCGATGGTTTAATACTGTAAGGTGTGAGAGCATTATTTTGAAAATTAAATCGCTTAAACTGACTCCAGTTTTGGGGAAGTTTTAACACTGTCAAAGATATGTCTTGAAATGAGAGACTTATTTAGTAACGATCCTGTCATTAAGTAGGGCTTATATTCTCTTTGACATTTACTATGAAGCGGGAACTCTTTAGCACTTTTTTTTTTAAGCTGTACCCAGAATGGTTCGATCAATTTTATACTTTTTACCTTCGAAAAAACTAAAGGTCACAAAATCTAAGTGACAAATCCAGATAATTTTTTTTTTCTGAAAAATTCTGACTCTTATGAGAACTTACGTAATATCTCTATCATACTTAAATGACATTGTACTATATTTCCATGCATTTACTTTGACTCTCGAGGAAAGCAACGGTATTTTATTCTTTAAAGAACGAAAGAATCACAAAAAAAAAAAAAACCTGTTCTAATTCGATAAAACTGAGGGCAAAATCTTTGAATTCTGAAATTACACTGAAAATGATTTGCAGCTTTTTGTCTACCTACCCCGGAATAGGAAGATTTTGTTAGAAGTGAGGGAAAAGTATGCCGCTATTCCTCCCCGAATTTATCAAATGCTTGAGAACCTGCAGTGATGAAATCTTTTTCATATTATCCCTATTTTCCTGGTTGGCTTTATTTTGTGACTGTTTTCTTAGTAAAGTTGTTTTGATGGTAGTGTAGAAAGCTCAATAATATATATATATATATATATATATATATATATATATATATATCATATATATATATATATATATATATATATATATATATATATATATATATATATATATAATGATATATCTATATGTATATCGATCTATATATATATATATGATATATATATATATATATATATATATATATATATATATATATATATATATATATATATATATATATATATATATATATATATATATATATACAGATACATAGATATATAGAAAGATAGACATATAGATAGGTAGGAAGATTACTAAATAAACAAAGAATCAAGCGAATAAGTAGATTTAAACCTGGGCATCTTTTCTAAACCTCTTTTAACAACCATTTCCGAGTTTGAAGTCTTCATCCTCTTCAGGATAGGACGCTCTCAGTTTGGCTTGGAATTTTTATCTTCATTTAATTTTTCTGAATTTGTTCAAGTTGTAAGTAAGGAATTTTGCTTATGAAAAGGTTTGTAACTGGCTTTCTGACGTCAAGGGTTGATCGAAGCAATGAATAAATCAAGTGGAATTTTGAGTTAAATGGCAGCACTGTTCGATGAGGGTGTGTCAGTGAAATACACCATCACAAAAAGCGGTTTAGACAAAGGCTTTTTATTTTCGGTCAAGAACTGCAGCTTAAAGAGGGAGGTATCATCCATAAGATGATTAAACAGGAAATGAAAGAAGGATGGTGCAGATTAAAGCACTCATAAAAGTAAAATAATAGTAAAAGAGGATTTTATTAAAAATTTGAAATATCAAATGTTGATGTGACTAAGAGAGAGAGAGAGAGAGAGAGAGAGAGAGAGAGAGAGAGAGAGAGAGAGAGAGAGAGAGAGAGAGAAATGTTACTAAATAGTATATTTTAGTGTAATAATTTTCTATTGGTTGATACGAATACATGTGCATTTACTGCCTTAGTTTTAATATTACATTTTGTAGAATTTATCTCGTTACTGCGACCATGAATTTTAAGTGCGGATTATTGATGAGAGCCAAGAGATGATTTATAACCACCTTCATCACCTATATAAAATTGCTATTGAATGTAGAATAGAATAGATTCCTAGGGACTTATTAGATAGAGTTCTAAAGAATCTTCACTCTTTTTAATTAAACAGAGGCGATTACGTTTATTTATGGCATACTATGTGGAATAGAAAATTTTAATAAAATTCGAAGTAAAAAACTGGCGTAGCATTTTGAGGCTGACCTCATTCGTCATTGTTTTCAGCATTGCTCCTATACTGAGGGTTCCTCAGCATTTGTTTCAGTTCTTGGAAAAAATGAATAATAGCAATTCCAAAGATCAGCTGCCTGGTCTATATCACCGTTTATTCAGCTGTTATATATCTTGTAGCCGGTCTAGTAAATCCAACCATGGAACACCAGATTCGTCTGTTTACATCGGAGATAAAAGCAACTTTTATGAGAGAGAGAGAGAGAGAGAGAGAGAGAGAGAGAGAGAGAGAGAGAGAGAGAACCATAAAATGAATTAAAAAACGAAAAACAAAGACATCTCTGCTTCTTAATTTAGTTATAAATTTCGTTCTCCTTATGGGTAGGTGTCCAGAATTTTCAGGTCTGACTTGATTTAACTCTCTCTCTCTGGATGCCAATTCACTTCAGCGAATTGGCATGATAATTTTTTAACTTTTTACCTATGATCTTAATGGCTCTCGTAGTGAATTGTATCTGAAGGTATGCTATTAAATAAGTTGACTTCAATACGACGTCCTTGCTTTAGTATTATTAGTTTAAATAGTATTCAGTGTTTATTGCTTATCTGCTGATATATATGGACATTAGTTGCTTCAATATAACTTACGTAAATTAAATGTCTTTTTGTGTACAATTTCTACATCCATGCAGCCACGTCACAAAACTCACCTTGGTGCACTTACAGCCATATAATCACACTGCATACTTACACATTCCCTCCACATACCCACACTTTTTACTCCACATGATCACACGCATTACTTACCCACCACAAAACACATACACAAAAATCCACACAAACTGGTACCTAAATATCTCACTTAACAAATGCATACAAACATATATTTACATCCATACATAGGATACTCAGATACCTGCAATGTTTTTTTTTTTCGTGGCGTTATGCCAAATATTTTTTATTCCTTTAATCTTATTCTCCTCTCTCTTCTCTCTCCTTCTCCTCCTCTGTTCTCCTCTCTCTCTCTCGTCTCTCTCTATCTCTCTCTCTCTCTCTCTTTATATATATATATATATATATATATATATATGTATGTATGTATAATATATATATATATATATATATATACATATATATATGTATATATATATGTGTGTGTGCGTATTTATATTATTATTCCATTACTGGTAGGATATATATTCACGTATAGCCTAGAACTCTCTGTCTGTATCTCTGTCTCTTTGTCTCTCTGCCTTTCTCTCTCTACGTGAATCTTTGGAGAAACAGAGGAATAGGTGGGTGGGATGGAGGATGGGAAGCTATGGGGAAGAAAGAACAGCTTAGGCCAAAATGGAATTAAAAGCGAGCCCCTTTATGATTTTCGCAATGAAAGTAATACTGTATATCTCTACAATGATCAGGATCAGTGGAATATTAGCTATATGCAGCATATGTAAGCTCATTTTCTTATGGTCCAACCTTCCCTCTTGGGTAGTGTCAGCAGCGGTGTCCCCTATGTCTGCACAGTGACACTACGTATACTTTGCTCACAGTGGTACTCAACCCTATCTGCGGGGTCTACCTCCCTGCTATGCAGTCCCTCGATATAAAAATTTTATTGAGTTTATATCCCCATAAGAACAAATGCCAAATTTTTAAAGCAAATTTTATTTTCCTGGGTATACAAACTGTAGCCTTTCTTGTCCACCCAGCTTCGTTATTTCCCTTCAGTGTTTCCTTTAGAATTTTGGCCAGAAGAACAATAGGTAACATCGGTTGCTTAAGATTGGGCACGCCCTCTCCCCATAACCACCTGAATACAACCCATGTTTAGTCAGCACTTGGCCAGTCTAGCGCATACACAAAACTATACTCCATATATGAAGGACTATGGCTTGTAAGCCTAGGAAAGATAAAAATGAAATTTAAAATGTTGCATTTTTCCTGGTCCCTCTTACGAGTGAAGTGGTAAATAGTTGCCCTCATGTGCACATGGATAACTTGTGAGTTTGCATTTCGTCCATTTGATATGATCCAGCCAGCTGTAGGTACGGTATTGTTTAAAGTAGTGAGTTCTATATAAATTGCCAATACACAGCAATGTAATAATGGTTTACTGACAGTCTCCTCTTCTGGCGTAATGTCCTCAGAATTCTTCAGAAGTGCCTGCACCAACCTCACTTTCAGTTGCATGGAGATTTTCCAGCTACGTTGCAGGAGGACCGCAGGCTTATCAGCAGAGCAGTACTGCTATTGCAGAGTTGAGTACGTATTGTTAAAGCAAAAGAAGCTGTTCCATTTGTTTGACTTGGGGATATTTTTGTAAATGCCTTTAATTCACTCTTAATAAATCCCTTTAATTCACTCTTATTGAATTCCTCCTTTTCTTGGCCATTAGAAGATATACAGTATGTGTACTTTCTTCAAGTTACTGAACTACATCATTTCCTTCTGAAGTACTGAAGAGCTTTGTTCAAATGTCCCAACAAACCTTTGAAGCTGACTTTCACTAACAATTCTTCTGTGCAAATAACTTTGCAGACGTATGGAATTCAGTGAACTGTCTTATACATCTAACTCTGTAGTAGCAAAAGGTATAACTCTATCATTCTATATTACTTTTCGCTCATATTAAGCAAAATCACGAGGCGGATTGCAACACGCCAGTTCAGAATCCATTTTCCTGACTAACTGTCTTTTGTTTAGCTTGCTTCGTTGAGAGTGTAAGATGGTGCCTTTGGGAACACTGGCATAACCTTGATTTCAACAGGCGTCTCTCGTTACGTTCAATTGAGTAACATGTTGGAATCTTTCCTGGATTATGATCTCAGCAAAGTTCGGGGATCGTTTTCTAGGACTAGTATTTCTTTTGGGGGTCATTATCTTTATGATATGTATAGTCTTTTGCTTAGGCCCTGGGGGTCACTATCTAGGAAAGATCCAGATGTTGGAAATACGAAGTTCAGGCTTCGTCTAAAACGGGGAGAAAAAGAGAATCCTTATTGAATTAATTCACCAAGTCTATCAGTCTATGCTCTAACCTTGAATTTGGGAAAGTGGTCGTATAATGACTCGCATTCCCCTCGTAACTGGATAATGTACTCGTGAGATGAGCAGGAGCATCGGATCAAAAGTTAACTTTTTCGAAGATGTCTAATGAAACATAAACATAATGCTAAAAACACCTAGCTGATTTTCAAATTCTAAATATTCATAGATGCAAGTGGAGCTCTGATCAAATACTGACAATCTTAATAATTTGTTGAGCAATTCTCTGAATTAAAATGGAAAGAGTAGTGGGATTTTGTCTCATGTTGCTTTAACAAGAAATTTCTATCATTCAAAAATTATCCTCTTGCAACATCAAATTTATCTCGAGAGCAAAGAAAACGTCAAGTAAAATCAGAAAGTGGAGAAAAATCATGCAGCTTTTCTTTCAGTAGCTGAGATACCAGCCATTTCCTGACGGTCTTTATTCTCTCCGGATTAAGCTCTCGAGAGTTTCAACTATTCTCTTGTCCCATTTTGCTTTGGTCTTGAGTGATTATTTTCGTCATTTACTTAGGCCTGTATTTTGGAAAATATCTTGACCACTCTTTTTTTCTCATGAAACGTCAGAATTTCTCATTAACATTGTTCATACAAATACGCTTGAGGTAACTGATGCATACGTTAGGTAGACATAGACAATGTTTTAATTGCAGATATTTTCTGATTCTTACACGAACTGTAAAAACGCTATACACTTTTTCAAGTGAAAATGGTTTTTGGTGAGTTTGAGAACGTCGCATAATTTTGTAATTTTGCTTTTCCCTTTACCGTTTTTTAACTTCTTTTCTTTGCTTTATTCTCTTTTATTATTAAAGTGAATAAGTTATTTTCCTATTCCACCTTTCCAACGATTAGCATGAGTCTTTTATTATAATTAAGAAATAATCTTGTTAACTGATTCATCAATAATGTTCTACGTATATGTAAAAGAGAAAAATAAACTTTCTCACGGCATTCTAAAGTGTCCTGTAAATGTAACCATTGGATGGACAATACTCTTCATACAGAGAGAGAGAGAGAGAGAGAGAGAGAGAGAGAGAGAGAGAAAAATTATTCTACTTTTTATTAATACTCAATGAGGATAGGATTCAGCAAACGATAGAAGAATTTTCTTACAAGAACGAAGGAATTCCATTTTCAAATTTGATTTGTTAGTCATTTTGTTTATTTAAAAAAAGTTAAGTATATCTTAGTTTTACCAGACCCCTGAGCTAATTAATAGCTCTCCTAAGACTGGCCCGAAGGATTAGATTTTTTACGTGGCTAAAAACCAATTGGTTTCTTAGCAACGGGACCTACAGCTTATTGTGGGCTCCAAATCACATCATGTCGAGAAATGAATTTCATGCCACCAGAAATAAATTCCTCCGAATCCGTACTGGCGGCCGCGGTAAGCGAACTCGGGCTACCAGGCTGATAGTCGAGCACAGAACCCACTCGTCGAGTGTTTATCCGAAAACGCAAGATTTTCAGACAGCAACATCTCAAGCAATTCGTTTTCCTCAAGTACTGCGTCTGCGAAGCGTGTTACGAGAACGTTGGCAAAGCATCCCGACAATGATTCAATTCCCGCCATTAAGAGAGAGATAAGGCGAGTGGAAATTTCCCGCCAAGTTCTCCGCAAAAAGTGGCCAATATTGCGTTCCCGGGAGAGAGAGAGAGAAAGAAAGAAAGAAAGACCGAGCTCCTTCTCGGAAACGTTGCGATTTTCTCCCCTCGTTTTTAGCCTTACTTTTGTTCTCGAGATCCTTAATCACTTATTTCAGGGCGAGAGATCACCGGCCTTAAAACCGCCTGTTATTAAGGGCGAAGGTCCCTTCCTCTGCGACGTTATTGTAGCCCTTGGTGGTTTGCAGGCGGGGAGAGGAATTTCTTCTTGCGTTTCCAATTTTAATGCCTTGTACTTTTCTATTGCTAATTGGAGTAAACACTGAGTTGCATCAGAAGCAATAAATACTTTAGTCCTTTCTCTAGACACAAAAAATGTTCTCAGCAAACCGCAATTTGATTTTAACTGCTGCAAAGCAGAATGTTATCGAACTCCCTGATAAATTAATGACAATAAAACACTTCATAATTCAGCTTTAGTTTTGTGCGTTTTCGTCAACTTTTTTGATAGAACATTTTCGTTGCTTTTTTGTTGGACATTCATTTTTTTGCTCATTAAACAGTTCTGAAAGTAGATTCCGTTCTTTCAATTTTTAATTCGCTGCTTGATTCTAATAAATGAAAGAGAAAACGTTTTACAAAACAATAAAAGCATCGAAACGAGATGCTTGAATATCGCCTGCTCATGTTGCATATGGATAGTAATTGAGTTGGAGGCCAGAGAGAGAGAGAGAGAGTTAAATTAAGTTGGTGGAATCTAGTTTGAGATGAAAATTTCATAATCCCTTAAATAAGGAGAATGAGAGGCAGTGGACAAGTTATTTTCCTTTTGTGGGTGCTTTATTAATATTATGATTTTTCTACATTAGGAAACAAAGGCCCAAGACCTCTCAATAAAAGAGCAATGATGATAAATAACGCTTAAGTGACTCTTCATCCACATCTTTTGTTTGTATTCTTGCATCCTTCACTGGCATGAGAGAGAGAGAGAGAGAGAGAGAGAGAGAGAGAGAGATCAGAGAAAAAGGTTAGCGCTAATCCTTGACTTCCGAACTCATTTTCGAAGGAAGTCTTCAAAGGGCATTGGGAATTAGTGCCTAAGTGCTTTTGGGAAGTTTCTTTATTGCTTTCATTCGGCTTATGGCTGTTTCTGTTTGATAACCCGGCAGATGTCTGGTTGATGAACTTTTCTGCCTGGAATTCAAGAGGCCGAAATCCGTTCAGTTAATGATTTTAACCTTGGAATAGTGAAGTCGAAAAAGGTTTCATGAATGTCGTAGGTTATCTGTTTTCATTCTGTATTTTTTTAAAATAAAAGCTTACACTTATGCAAACTAATCCGCATTCTCTCTTTGAAATGGTTATCTATCTTAGTAATTTTTTGCTTCCCCAGATAAGGTCCGATTTGAATTTTGGTTTTAAAAGTTTTTTTTATTCTATTTAATCTACAGTTCCATTCAGTTAATCCTTCAAAATAGATAATAAATCATGACGAACTGCAATGATGATTAAGACTTACATCAAAGGCAGAAACTGTTCTAAGGATCACTTTTAAACGGTGGATTCTTGTATGTGATGTGAAAATAAATTATTTACTAAGGTACAGATGAACGCTTTCCAAAGTTGTAGACTCTTGAAATAGTTTTATATAGTTACATGAGGTTTCTCGTATTCTGTGCAACATTGAGTTAAATAGAACGAGATACGTATTGCACTTCCGGCTTTAAAATAACCAGTGCTGATAAGCATTCATCGGATGTCACTGAAAACTTTAAAGGCATCAATTGTCTCCGTTCCTCTTTTCAACCTATTTAGCTACGAAAGAAGGAGTTTACAGGATGTTATAAAAATATGCACAAACGCACAATCACGCACATGCTCGCACAATGACACACACACACATATATATAGGGATACAATTCACAATCATGTAAAATCCTTCAGTAGTTTTATAAAATATATATTTTTTGTATAACAACTTAAATCTTTCGACCATCATTAAGTTGCTGTACAAGAAATATATATTTTATAAAACTTCAGAAGGATCTTACATTATTGTGGATTGTATCCCCATTTACTCAGAGGTACGACATAGTACCAAGCCTTTGCATATATATATATATAATATATATTATATATATATATATATATATATATATATATATATAATTATATATATGTGTATATATATATATATATATATATATATATATATATATATATATATATATATATTATATATATATAAGTATGCACATATTTATCTATCTATCTATATCGAGAAACTCTCATTTCGTTGATCAAAAATAGTCTCGTTTCTGTTTCAACAATATTGTTTATTAATGTTTGTATGGCTCTGAATTATGGATTAATGTGAATAAAAATACTGGTCTGTTTAAACAGTTTGCAACAGGTTGCCACAAGTTCATTAAAAAGATACTAAAAGTCTCCACTTATGAATCTAATCAACATGTCTGCCAAGAATCAGGACTGCTCACTTTTGAACATTTAGTTCATAAACTGAAAACGTTTGCATGTTTCAGATTTCTAAGTACGCCCTGTGATTTTACTAGAAAAAAACACAACATTCGTTGTAATGTAATCATTTTTTCTTGGAGATTTAAATTATATTCTAAGGAATTCGTATGGTATAGGTTCACTGCTCTAAAATGATAAATTTGCTATGATTAGCAGAACTGGACATGTGCATAATTATGTATCCCAGATGTGCGTCACCTAGTACTGATTCTTATTTATTTATAATATGTCTATTATAATTCAATGACTCTTGATAAGCAAAAGTTTTAGTTTATATTCACTGTTTTATAGAAGTGATATAATTTCAAAAAGTATTTTATGTAATTACTTTTTTTGAAGTGAAGTTCATATACTATGTATACGCTTTTTGATGTGCCTTTATATTAAGCAGTGTTGGGAGACCGCATATCTCTGGATTCGTATTGATATACGTTATTTGATAATGAAAAATTTATGCTTTGACTTTTTGTGTGATACTATGTATCATTCATATGAAATAAAGCACTCCACTACTGTTAATTGCTATCTACTAAGCTATCTACATATTTATCAGTATATGGTTGTACGTGTCTGTGTTTTAGCGTGTTTTTGTATTTGCCGTTGAAAATTACATTTTCATCTCTGGAGTAACAATAACAATTATAGTTTTCTTTTAATAATAACCATTTTGTTTCTTTGGAAATTATGTAAAACAGTAATTCAGACGCATTTAAAATTTATCACCAGCTGTGTCACTCTCTATATCAAATCATGAACTCTAGAAAATATCAACTGATGGATTAGCAATGATTAAATAAATGTAATAATGTAAGCAGTTTTCTTGACCTCAGATTTGATATATGAAACTAAGTCTACTAAGCCCAGAACTGAGACACTTCCACGCTCGTTTACTGCATTTTTTAAAGAGTATCAAAATCACAAGACCTGGAACTGACGCAAGCAGAAGCTCGGAAAATTAAAAGGTAAAGAAGGTATTTAATAAGGCCAGTTTTGGAATCATACAGCGCTTGCTATGCAGTACAGTACGCCCACATTACAGTAGAGGGTTATGGTTTAGCCTGAAGCGCAATAAAGGGAAAATCGTTCTGCAATTAAAGTCATAGGCCACTATATATGCTAATCTGGTATGGTACCAGTGGCCTTGAATGAGTAATTCTGAACATAAAGAACTTATTCACTTATTTCTGAACAGCAGAAAAAACCAGTTAGGAAATTGAAGAGGAATTTATCATTTGAAGCGACATAAAGCAGGCACACTCATAAAAGATTTTTGCATTTGTTTTGAAGCCAATTTAAAGCTAATATTTTTGGTCAATATAGTAGGTGGGTATGGCTACACCAAATAAAGGTGTATGAAATAGAGAAAAATTTGAAATTCTTAATATATTCAATGTATTTTATATACATTGTAAAGTATTATTTTCTTTATATACATACTTAATACACCACACACAATATATATAAATATATGTATATATAATATACACACACATATATATATATATTATATTATATATATATATATATATATATATATATATATATATATAAAGATGTACTACATACACACATATATGTTGGTGTCTCCGTCGTTATTTACAAACGAGGCACCAAGTTGTACTTTTTGTCTGCATCGCAAACGTCAGTCTGTATAACACCAATCATTCTTAGGTATGTCTCCATTGACTGTGAAGATATTCTCTAAGTTTCGTTTTAATTGCTTCTTTCTGGTGTGGAGGTTAAGTCGTGGAAACAGATGGTACAAAATATAAGATATATTCTTCTAACTTACATCGTTGGATAGATGCAAAGAAGGTTTTGAAAAGATGTTTAAGCTAAGAGAGGAAGCGCTGAATAGCCCCTCGGCTCCGGCGCTTGGCTATGTGCCAAAAATTTTATAATCTAATCTAATCTAATCTAATCTAAGCTGAGAGAGAAAGGTGAAGTCTGAGATACAATTGGTTTACAAAGCGTAGGAGAGCAAACACTGCTCAATATACACAGATGAACTAACATACGTAACTAGTGTTAGTCACGTAGGCCACATCGTCTCGTGGGAGAGTCAAAATGATTCCCAGAGAAGGCACTGTTGATGTTATTGTCCGACACAGATATTGCTGATCCCAGGTGTTCACACACTGGGGTGCTTGGTCAATGTTTTTGCATGACCTCCTTGGTCTATGGCCTGGTTCTTGGTAACATGCATTACTCTACAGAATGTGTACATACATTCTTTATTTTAATGGAACACTTACATATATACATATATGTATATATATGTATATGACGTTCTGACTCATATCATGATCGAACCTAGGTCTTTCAACTGAAAGACGAGACAGCAGTTATTAGAGGCATAACAAAACGACAATTTCTCTAAAGATACCACACAAAAGTATCGAAGAACTGTGATAAGGAGAGGAGAGGTTTTGAAAAATAGCAACGATAATTTTCGGCACATTTGCTCTCCGTCCTCTTCCGCTGCAGTGACGAAGTGTTGATATGAAGACTGATATGAAGACTGATATTGAAGAGAAATAATTTTAGGTGAAGAAACTTATACGTCGTCATTCTCAATGAAAATCAGTCTGGAAACACTGAAATGATAATGTGAGAAATCCACGTACATTGGAATGCTTTCTAAACAAATTGTTATTTTCAGCCTATATCAAGGATGATAAATAGGAAAATATAAACTACTGAAAGATGAAAGATAAAACTAACTGGAGTGTTCATATATAGAGGTAAAAACTAACCACAAAAATCAACTGGGAAGAACTGAAAAAAATAGATAAACGCCCCAAGGAGATATTCAACATCACTTACATTTTCTCTCACGATTACAAGGCAGTTTTTAATGATTTCTGCTTCTATTACCGCCGGTGATAATCGCAATGAACGACGAAATGTTTTTTTAGAATTAAGTTTCTACATCCAATCTTGGACTGAAACGGAAATATATGTTGTTACCTGAAAGAAAATATCAATATGCCTTTCAACGCCATTCCCAGAATCCTGGTTACAGACAGACAGATAATAAATAGGCCACACATATGTACATATGTCTCTATAGAGAAAATAAATAAGCCAAACTCGTAACGTCCATGTATAGAATGCAAGTAGCACAAGTACATGTTTACGGATTTATCTCCTGATTGTTTGTGATAATGAAAGCATATAAATAACAAATCCATCAATATTATTTAGGAGATTTTTCTACGGGAAAGACTTATAAGGAAAGAATGAATCTTCAATGTAGGGGATTCTTGTAGTTATTGTAAATTCATTAAAATAAACAGTAGTCTGTTGTAATATTTCGCATTTAAAAACAGCTAAAATACAGGATGGCACCATAACAGAATACGAAGCGAGATTGAAGTAAAGGGACACCATAACAGAATACGAAGCGAGAATGAAGTAAAGGGACACCATAATAGAATACGAAGCAACAATGGAGTAAAAGATATAATAGTAAATTTGGTTCACCAGGTAACCTGACACTCCGCAATGTTTATTGGCGTCAATTTTCATCATAAATTTACAAGTCAAATGACACGAACCCAACATCCATAGCTTTATATGAAAATACAGTTTCTACTCTGTATTCATTGGAACAAGAAATTCGATTTGTACTGTCATAGAATGGTACTGTATGTTGTAATTTCTCTCTCTCTCTCTCTCTCTCTCTCTCTCTCTCTCTCTATCAATACATACATACATACATATATATAGTATATACGTACATATAAATATAATTATGTATTATATAATATACATACGCACACACACACACATATATGTATAATTATATATATATATACATATATATATATATATATATATATATATATATATATATATATATATAATATATATATTGCATATGGATACACATAAACACACACACAGACACACACACACACACACACACACACACACACACACACCACATATATATATATATATATATATATATATATATATATATATATATATATATAAAATAGCTCCGACCATTTTCAGTCCCAAACAGATAGAATCAGGTTTCAGTTACATGAAATGAAAATAATCCGGTAAATAAATTAGTAAACATATGAATAAGAAAAAGAAACTATGCTTAAGTTTCCTCTCAAGCGAAGGAACACATTTCTAAGATGTGGAAAGCGAGGTTACAGAGAAGACACTTCTGCCAAGGATTTCAGAAGTTTGGTTACATGGGTACAACTTGGCGCCAAGTTTCTAGAATACAGACACACACACAGACTCACAGAGAGAGAGAGAGAGAGAGAGAGAGAGAGAGAGAGAGAGAGAGAGAGAGAGATATTCTTGACTTTGCTGGCTGAAAAAACTGCATCCAAAGAGCTTTCGTATCCCGAAAAGCCTTTCCATGTTGACTGAGAGACACGTCTCTTTCATCCTGTTACCAACACTGGCTTAGGCATAGGATTTTGGCGCCATGGACTGACGAAGAGGGATTGTAGGGGTGCTCAAAGGATGAAGGATCTTGAAACACAGGATCCAAAGACACGAGAAAGGACTCGGCCTTTTGATTCCGAAAAGTAGGAAATGTTAAGTTGAAAAATTATTGTTCCCGAGGTTAATGGGCGTTATTCCAAAACCTGTCTCAATGCTCCTGTGTTATGGCTGGGGTGTCATCAGATCTCAGTAAACTTTTATTTATTAAACCCATTTTCTCCGTACGACTCCCGAATCGTTTATGATTTGGTTCTTATTTTCATGAGAAGATATATTCCGGCCAAAATATTTTTTGCCTGTTCTTCAACCTTTCCTTATTTTTCGTCGATTTGTCCAAAGGCATAAAATATATAAAGCATCCTTCTGAAAGGCTTATTTAATAAATCTTCGTAAATGGCTATTGTGAAAAAAAGTAGTAAAGCTAAATTTTCTCCCCCTCGTTCTTCTCTCTTATGATATAATTTCTTTTTGCCCATCAACTCTTGTCATTTCATCCCATTTCTGGCCTGGGTGACTGACTCTTTTTTTTTCATCTTAAGAGACGGCTTTCACGTTTATTCATTGTCAGTTTTGTTGCCTAAGTGAACCTGGTTACGCTGCTTTACTCCTTTCATTTGCTAACTTTGCCATTGCCTGGAACTCAGCACAGAAAGTGTGTCCGGGCTTTTGTATGTCTGTTTGTCTGTCTGTTAGCAGGATTCCGTGAAAAATCATCAACAGATTTTGAAAAATTTGGGTCCAGACATGAACTGGGTAACCAATCCATACGATCAAGCCAAGACTTGATTTCACTGATACCCATAAAATGATCACTTACTCGAAAGAATCTTTTCCCCAAAAATCATTTACTTGATAATGTTCCAAATAAACCTATGCATCTGCTCACGAGATCTTTAGCCTAAACGTGTACGAAAATATATGAGTACGACTGAAACAAAAGTGTGCTGTGACGTTAATTTTTGTGAGTTGTATATGTGTGCTGGGTGATCCCTACCAGATAACTATGCTGTTAAATTCGATGGATAACTTGACAATTGGCATCGTCCAGTTTAGTCCCCGATATTACCGTTATAATTTGAAAAATAATGTTAGGAGTTCCCTCATCATATTCCTTGCAATAGAAATAGATAATAAAAGTATTCATGCCGCGCCTTCATTTATGAAATTTGATTAAACTTATTCACTAATGCCTACCCTTCGCGAAGACATGCTGCCTTCTATTGCAAAAGGATTTTTTACTGTTTTTTTTTACGTTCATGGCATTTGTTATGAATCAGACCGTGAATTTTAGTTTCTACATTTTTCAAAATAATAACAATCCTCAGAATGTCAGTCTCCCACACGCCTGGCTAGCTTGTTAATAGAGACATTCTTATATAGTATTGATATTAATCATAATAAGATTTTATATATTTCTGAATTTTGTTACTGTCCTCTTATTCTTTGCACATTTCCGATAACATTCATGAGTGCGAAGCAAAAGACTTCCCTGTTTATAAATTTATGTGGCGATAAGAAAAAGTAAACTTATATTCGTAAAACTCTTCTGAAAAAGTTGCGAACTTTTAGAGAAAACTTAAGCTTAGATAACTACATATTTTGAGAATTAAACTAAGGCTGACGCAGAATCTTTTTATACCTACCGGATAAGCAAAAAATAATATATTCACTATTACTATACCCAAGTGACATTGAATATGAAGTGATTTAAGAATATATTTTATATATAAAGATAAATCTAACTACGAAAATCGGACAGATGTATCACCAATGCTCTGTAACCCAATTTTTCTTTTACCAACAGTTTTTTCCCAGTTTTCTTTTGTCATTCCAATTAGAGATTCCAGGAATACGACGTTGCTAAATGCTCTCAGTGTCTGTAATCAATATACAAGGATTAGATAAAAACAATGAAAAGAAATAGTTGTTTAACGGTGAATTACAATGGGCCGTTAGAAGGGTGATGACTCATAATTTAGAGCCACTGTACAATTAAAATGACATCGCTTTGACATGCTAATTTGCGCTGCGAGGCACTGCATGCCTATGTAACAGTGCCTGAAGGCAGGTGATACATTCCCTTTCATTCCCTCTCTCTTTTTCTCCTTGCTTCTCTCCATCAGGCAGAATGTAAGCACAAAATACTGTCGTTCGAGTTAGGTTGTACATTTCTTTGACTGAGCATGCTCAGAGAACTCCAGATATTCAATCTGATTATATATATATATATATATATATATATATATATATATATATAATATATATATAATACAGATTGAATATCTGGAGTTCTCTGAGCAGGCTCAGCCATAGAAATTTACAATCTAATTCGGACGACGTATATATATATATATATATATATATATATATATATATATATATATATATATATATATATATATATATACTATATATATGTGTGTGTGTACATCTCTATATATACTATGTATGTAGATCTGAAATCTAAGTATACATATATATATATATATATATATATATATATATATATGTATGTATATATACACACCTATGTATCTCTCTCTCTATATGTATGCATATCTAAAAGATATGTATTCTTATATATATGATGTAACTATCTTTCTTGGAACAGCTCAGATTATTATTCTGTTTATCACCGTTGTTCAATTTCATAGACGTATACGTAGCTACATAGCTAGGCGTAACATGCACTGGAACAAATAAAAATGAAATAAAAAGTGAATTGCTGCTACATACAATGCTTATTTTACTTTTAATTCGTTGTTTATATATTTCCAGCATCACCGGAATTCAAAGCCTTCAAGAGAATACAAATCCATTGGAATTCCGCCAACGGCTTCTACTAGTCTTAATGACATCGGTTAACACGCTTTGAAATAACCAATGCACAAAATAGTCTCTTTTTTTCACTTCTTCCAAAAAGGTTACTGTGCCATAAAATGTTACTTTTTTCCCCTTGCAACAATTTTCAGAAGGGGGAATGTTATGTGCTACTGGGCGTTTGCACCAGGGAGGGCACGATATTTTTTTTCACTTTCATATTTCCCGAAAAATATTCTGTCGTTACGTGTCTCGATACATTATTATTTCGAAATGTGTAGTTTCCAATTAGTAGCGACAGAAGGTTCTCCATTCCATCAAAAACTCTGGAATAAGTGAGGAACTTCCCTTATGAATTTATGCATACTTATGTACGAGATTTTTTTTATATAAATACATACATACATACATACATACATACACACGCACACACACAGAGACATATATATATAAATATATATATATATATATATATATATATATATATATATATATATTGCTCTGAACTGTAATCTAACACTAAAAAAAATAGAAAAGAAAAAAAAACTATGGCAGAAGGCTGATATTACTGATAAAGGAGGAATTTACATAAAAGCTGGACTTTAGTTTTAAATGCACTATATTTGCATTAATTTACATAGGTCCAGGAACTAATAAGGTGATTGATTGTCGAACCACCGGAAACACGTGGCCGGGCAACCAGACATGGAGTTCAGAATTTTGTTTAAATGGGTTATAGTAATGCAAGACTTATTCCTGGGGGTCCCCAATTTCTCCCACAATCAGGCACAATGTTTGTCTGCAAAGAGATTGGATCCTACCATGAGTACTTTCAGTCTAAAAACTTACAAACTCCCTCAGGGGGAATGAAAGTGACTGGGAGTTTACAGAAAGAACTATTACGCTGCTTGAATTAACTAGGGGACGTTTACTAGTACCACAAAGGGATTAATCACAGCACTGAACCAAAATTGGGGGAGTGAGAAGCTAAATAAAGGAGGGGAAAGTCACCTTGGAAGAATGGAAATGAAATACAGGCAAAATACAAGCAAAACAACTTCCTGGCTGAACTGAAATTTACTCTCACAGTACCTGGAAATCCTGGGATTGGTGGTCTTCTTATCTGCTGATATTCCTTTGCACTATGAAAGTATAAAAATACTTGGGATTTCTGGAGGCAGGGGGAGCAGAAGGGGTGAAGTGGTGTCTGCAGGGCGAGGTCTGAGGAGGTTCTGAGCTCTCCTAGTTCTGAGAGCGAGCTGCTGTGTCCTTTTAAAATCTCGCCTAGTAAGTGCCGCTCCCAATTCTGATTTTCCCTGTGGGTGGCAAATTCAGGACAGCCAATGGGGGCAAAGAGAGTTTTGGCTAGAGAATGGAAGCTTTCAGTTCAAAGGGGCAACTTATACATACAAGGATGAATGAGTCTATTATAATAAATCTTAACTTTCCTTGGTTCTGGCTTAAAATCTTGAACAAAATATATATAATAATATATATATATATATATATATATATATATATATATATATATATATATATATATATATATATATGTTAAAGCTTGTAGTAGCTCGGCAACTCATTTTTGTTGTTTTAAGCTGGAGAAACGACACTTTATAATCTGTATGTAATATTTATTTTCTACATTTTCATTCTTTTGAGAAAACCATGAATATCGTATTCTAAAATTCCTGTAATTTTACCTCAGCGCAAAAAACCTTTTTCAGAACCTTTTAAGCATTTCCATAGGGTTTTCCTACCCCTACATAAAAAACGAGAACAACAACAACAACAACGGCAAAGTAGTTTATAGGCTTACTCCCTGAGTAAGCCAAAATGTTTCTTTATATCCAGTCAGCCTTGAAATGCACTGGCTCTTGCACTGTAGGCAAACTGTAAAAGTGGTAGTTGATTTAGTTCCAGCCAACCTAAGCCAGCACGGGATGTTGCCCCAAACTATTGTAAACAATAGTCGCTGTCCGAAATCATGCTGGCCTTATGCCAGAACTCCTCTTGCTTCTAGAGTAGCTCGTCATTAGTCATAAGTTGGCCAACAAGCAGACAGGAATAAAGATTAGCTAAAATGATTAACCTGATGGATACACAGTTCGTCGGGCTGTGAAGGCGACAGAAAGCCAATGTGTTGTCCATAATGAATAATTTCTCATATGACATCAGATTTAAAAAATGTTTTTATAGAGTATATTAACGAAAGGCTAAGTTTGGTAAGGTGTTCTTAACAGTCAGAACAACTTTTTAGCACAAACCACAACAAAAGCATTATCTTCTAGACGGAGAAAATTAAGATATGCCTTCACGGGTGTTTGAAAAACGCATCTAGTTTTTGCTTGTTTGCCTATATTTGTTTCGTCATAGATACCATACATGAAAAACAGTTCATTATTCATTGGCAAAATTCTCTTGCATACCACTTTTTTCGTGTAAACCGTTCATTCCCTCTTATGATAATCACTCATTTAACATGATGATCTACTGTGGTACGTATTTATCAATAGTTTTGCCTTAAGAACAAGCATTCATTAAGTTTAGAGAAAAGAAAACACAATGAAAATTCAATGTGATCTTATCCCTGAATACCCTTCCTCATTTTTAAATATCTCTTATTCATGTTTGATATATATATATATATATATATATATATATATATATATATATATATATATATATATATATATATATATATACATATGACTGGTAAAAATGTTCTGTAACAACAGAATTCCATCTAATAAAAGGAGCCCATAAAAACACCAAAATATAGAGAGGAAAGTACTATATTTCAGAGACTGCTGTCTCTCTCTTCAGGTATATGAATGAGAAAAGTTTACAGAAAAGGTTGTATTTATACCAAGAGATCCGTCCACAAGTAAGCCAATTTAGGTCACCCCCAAAACTCACAAAGACAATCTTCCATTCAGACCCATCGTTTCATGCGCCGGAGCTTTCAATTACAAAATTTCTAAATGGTTAGCTGGCCTCCTTTCTCCTTTTTTAGGCACTTTTTCTCCCAGTCACATTAAACATTCGGAAGATTTTTGTCACAAATTCAGAGATGCACTTATACCTCTTCACAACATAAAACTTTTAAGCCTCGACGTAGACTCCCTATTCACAAAAGTACCAGTGCAGGACGTTCTTCAGTTTTTAAGGGAAAAATTATCCCCCTATTCAGATCATTTCCCATTGGCGCTTGACAAAATAATAAAGTTAGTTGAATTATGTGCATCTAATAACGTATTTTCATTCGGGGAATCATTCTACAAGCAAAAATTCGGGTGTAGTATGGGTAGTCCTTTAAGTCCCATTTTAGCCAATCTGTACATGGAATACTTTGAAACTACAGTAATAAATGCAATAAAACCCAAAAACATGCTGTGGCTGAGATACGTGGATGATATTCTAACATTTTGGGATAATAGGTGGGGTAATTTTAATGAATTCCTCTCAAAATTGAACGCATTAGCGCCCAGCATCAAATTTAAAGTTGAATGGGAAACAGACAACAAAATTCCTTTTCTTGATGTTTTAATAATCAGAGACACGACAGAATACAAATTTACCATATACAGAAAACCAACGTTCTCACTTTCATATATTCACTACTTTAGCTATCACGACATTACTATCAAGATAGGCGTAGCTAGCAACCTATTCTTAAGAGCCTTACGAATTTGTTCCCCAGATTTCCTGGAAAAAGAATTTGAACTAATTCGCAAGCAACTTTCATCTTTAAAGTATCCTGACCATTTAATTGAGAAAGCAATTCAAAAAGCAAACGTAATTTTCTACCGATCCCCTAAAGACAAGACCAGAGACACACCCAACAATGAAATAAAAATTCCTCACCTGGAGACGATTAAAAGAGTAACGCACACCCTTGGGAAATCCAACCCTTTTGCATTTACCTACCCAAACACCTTAGCCAAATCCCTGATTAACGTCCAACAAAAGACATCTCCCAAGGACTCTGGGTCTATGAGATCCCTTGCCAAGACTGTGACCAATCTTACATCGGATTTACAGGTAAATCACTTCCCCAGAGATTAATACAACACAAACGGTCAGTTAGGTATGGACAACAGAACTCGGCTATTTTCAACCATATAAATGAACATAACCATAGAATAAACTGGAATTTGTCACGTGTAATTTATAGCAGCAACTACCGGTACAAGAGTCAAATGATGGAATCGGCCATAATAAAAGAGAAGCAGGTAATGAACATCTCAAAAGGGGCATGGATTTCGGATGTCGTCGACGAAGTGTTTATTCAACCAACGCTTAAGAAGATTAAAGGAAGATTATCAGCGGGGGTGACCTAAATTGGCTTACTTGTGGACGGATCTCTTGGTATAAATACCACCTTTTCTGTAAACTTTTCTCATTCATATACCTGAAGAGAGAGACAGCAGTCTCTGAAATATAGTACTTTCCTCTCTATATTTTGGTGTTTTTATGGGCTCCTTTTATTAGATATATATATATATATATATATATATATATATATATATATATATATATATATATATATATATTATATATATATATATATATATACGTCATATCACATTACCGTGATTCATATACATATATCGAACTACAAATGTCCTTTAATATCTAATTCACTCTACCCCAGAATTAATATATTTTCATATATGTTTAACCGAGGGGGAATTTATTAAGCGATAATAGAATTGCTGACCAACAGGCGCGAACCATCTACCTCTCAATTCCAGGACTGGCAGTGAAACCTGAGCCAACCTCACCACCGCAAAAGATATAAGTTCATGCCGCCTCCCACCTCGAATACCTGCCGCGTCCAGGTATTTTTTGTTTTGGAGACTGCATCAAGCCCATCTCGTTCTTGGAAGAGTGGTAGTGCTTTTGCCCGCACGTAGTCATATTATACGTCATATCACATTACCGTGATTCATATACATATATCGAACTACAAATGTCCTTTAATATCTAATTCGCTCTACCCCGGAATTAATATATTTTCTTATATGTTTAACCGAGGGAGAATTTATTGAGCGATAATAGAATTGCTGACTGACAGGCGCGAACCATTGAACTCTCAATTCCAGGACTGGCAGTGAAGCCTGAGCCAACCTTGCCACCACAAGAGATATAAGTTCATGCCGCCTCCCACCTCGAATACCTGCCGCGCCCAGGTATTTTTTGTTTTGGAGACTGCATATTATATGTCATATCACATTACCGTGATTCATATGCATATATCGAACTACAAATGTCCTTTAATATCTAATTCGCTCTACCCCGAAATTAATATATTTTCATATGTGTTTTATCGAGGGGGAATTTATTAAGCGATAATAGAATTGCTGACCGACAGGCGCGAACCATTGACCTCTCAATTCCAGGACTGGCAGTGAAGCCTGAGCCAACCTCGCCACCGCAAGAGATATAAGTTCATGCCGCCTCCCAACTCGAATACCTGCCGCGCCCAGGTATTTTTTGTTTTGGAGACTGCATCAAGCCCATCTCGTTCTCGGTAGCGTGGAAGTACTTTTGCCCGCACGTAGTCATATTATATGTCATATCACATTACCGTGATTCATATACATATATCGAACTACAAGTGTCCTTTAATATCTAATTCGCTCTCCCTCGGAATTAATATATTTTCATATATGTTTAACCGAGGGGGAATTTATTAAGCGATAATAGAATTGCTGACCGACAGGCGCCAACCATCGACTTCTCAATTCCAGGACTGGCAGTGAAGCCTGAGCCAACCTCACCACTGCAAGAGATATAAGTTCCTGCCGCCTCCCACCTCGAATACCTGCTGTGCCCAGGTATTTTTTGTTTTGGAGACTGCATCAAGCCCATCTCGTCGGTCAGCAATTCTATTATCGCATAATAAATTCCTCATTCGGTTAAACATATATGAAAATATATTAATTCCGGGGTAGAGCGAATTAGATATTAAAGGACATTTGTAGTTCGATATATGTATATGAATCACTGTAATGTGACATGACGTATAATATGACTAAGTGCGGGCAAAAGCACTACCACGCTACCGAGAACGAGATGGGCTTGATGCAGTCTCCAAAACAAAAAAATACCTGGGCACGGCAGGTATTCGAGGTGGGAGGCGGCATGAACTTATATCTCTTGCGGTGGCGAGGTTAGCTCAGGCTTCACTGCCAGTCCTGGAATTGAGAAGTCGATGGTTCGCGCCTGTCGGTCAGCAATTCTATTATCGCTTAAACATATATGAAAATATATTAATTCCGGGGTAGAGCGAATTAGATATTAAAGGACATATGTAGTTCGATATATGTATATGAATCACGGTAATGTGATATGATGTATAATACGACTACGTGCGGGCAAAAGCACTACCACGCTACCGAGAACGAGATGGGCTTGATGCAGTCTCCACAACAAAAAATACCTGGGCGCGGCAGGTATTCGAGGTGGGAGGCGGCATGAACTTATATCTATTGCGGTGGCGAAGTTGGCTCAGGCTTCACTGCCAGTCCTGGAATTGAGAGGTCGATGGTTTGCGCCTGTCGGTCAGCAATTCTATTATTGCTTAATAAATTCCCCCTCGGTTAAACATACATGAAAATATATTAATTTTGGGTAGAGCGAATTAGATATTAAAGGACATTTGTAGTTCGATATATATATATATATATATATATATATATATATACATATATATGACATACATATATATATATATATATATATATATATATATATATATATATATATATATATATATATATATATAATACTATATATATATATATACTATAATATATATATATATATATATATATATATTATTATATCTATATATATATATATATATATACATATATATATATATATATATACATTTATTATATATATATATATATATCTATATATATATATATATATATATATACATATATATATATATATATATATATATATATATGTGTGTGTGTGTGTGTGTGTGTGTGTGTGTGTGTATGTGTTTGTATTATATATATATATAGCATTTGCGTCAATCAACACTTAACGACAATATTTTAACATTTTAACTGGACTCGAGAAATAATGGCGGCGGACACTATTAATAATTATTTGCCAGATTTTTGCATTACTAAAATTAATAACCGATTAAGAACAGTCAATTACTATCGCCAAAATAACGCTTGCTTTTTTTTTTCTAACATTCCTCTGAGCATAAGTTCCATTTGCTTTTCAGATTAGGGTTCCTTAGTCCCGTTTCCTGTCTGGGAATATGAAAAATGAAATTGCTAAATTTATATTTCGGAGTTTGATAATGATACAAAATACAATTCTTTATCAGACTAGAACATCATGAATTCCTTACAGCTATTGATCTCTCTCTCTCTCTCTCTCTCTCTCTCTCTCTCTCTCTCTCTCTCTCTCTCTCTCTCTCTCTTCAGTCAATTTGGTAGTGCAGCTCACAACCGAGCGGAGCCTTCTTCAGTCCCCTGACGATAATGGAAGACTTGTATAGAAGTCAAAATTCCCTAAACGAATTAATCCCTTCCCACATCGAGAAGTACTAATTCATTTGATATTTATCATGTCCTCTCACTTTACCCTCCCCTCTCGCACGAGCCCCCCTCCCCCCTCCCCCATCCCCAACTCTCTCTCTCTCTCACGTGACACTAGATGAATACATCGCGTTTTGTGTCAACACATGGAAAAGCAATTAAGTGCAGTGCCATTTTCTAAAAGTTTGCCCTGAGCCCTGGTTTTGAAGCTCTCTTAGACAGGGCATGTGCCTCGACCACCTGTTCCTTTCTGTCCTGTTCTCATCTGACAGAGCTCAGACACCGCCATCTTGAATTCAAGATGGCGGTGCTCAGAGCTGCTCCGCTGGTTCAGAAAACGTTTGATGAAACTAGCTAGAATTCGTTATTCTTTATTTGTCTCCTTCATTGTTGCGCTGAAATTGTCCTATTTTTTTAGTTACATTGAATTTTCTTTATACGCTCAATTATTTTTTTATTATTTTTAACAGAAAGCAACTTGGTATATTCGATTCAATGTGAAAAAAGTATCATTTCAGTTTCATTTTTTATTTAGAATTTTTTTTAGATGTTTTGCATTGCTGACCACAGTCAGTGAGCTTGGGAGAATATGTCTTTTTAAATGTTATAGCCTAATGTTCAGAATATGATAAAAAATATGTGAAATAATTAGGATGAAGTTATCTAAATAATATTATAGCTTACGAGAATGCAGGCCAAGGTTGAGAATTTACTACAATGGAAAACATAAAATACTGTAAAATATTAGGATTATTTATATAATTTCATGTAGTAATTTCACTTAATCACTGGTACGAGCTCATCCAGTAAATGGTGAACAACCGTGACAAAAGTATAGAAATTTATGTCATTGTTATCAATTCTTCGTTCCTTTTCTTTTTTTCTTCTCTTTCTAAATCTTCAGCTGAAAACCTATATGGATAGAGTCAACAGACTTCAAAACCAAGAGGGCTCCAAACAATTATCAGTCCTCAGAGGGAGCCAATTAATAAGAAAAGGTGACAAATAATTAAAGGTGAAGGAAGAGGAAATAAAACTGAAATTAGTCCTCAGAGGGAGACAATTAATAAGAAAAGGTGACAAATAATTAAAGGTGAAGGAAGAGGAAATAAAATTGAAATTAGTCCTCAGAGGGAGCCAATTAATAAGAAAAGGTGACAAATAATTAAAGGTGAAGGAAAAGGAAATAAAACTGAAATCAATCCTCAGAGGGAGACAATTAATAAGAAAAGGTGACAAATAATTAAAGATGAAGGAAGAGGAAATAAAACTGAAATTGGTCCTCAGAAGGAGACAATTAATAAGAAAAGGTGACAAATAATTAAAGATGAAGGAAGAGGAAATAAAACTGAAATTAGTCCTCAGAGTGAGACAATTAATAAGAAAAGGTGACAAATAATTAAAGATGAAAGAAGAGGAAATAAAACTGAAGTTAGTCCTCAGAGGGAGACAATTAATAAGAAAAGGCGGCAAATAATTAAAGATGAAGGAAGAGGAAATAAAACTGAAATTAGTCCTCATAGGGAGACAATTAATAAGAAAAGGTGACAAATAATTAAAGATGAAGGAAGAGGAAATAAAACTGAAATTAGTCCTCAGAGGGAGACAATTAATAAGAAAAGGTGACAAATAATTAAAGATGAAGGAAGAGGAAATAAAACTGAAATTAGCCCTCAGAGGGAGACAATTAATAAGAAAAGGTGACAATAATTAAAGATGAAAGAAGAGGAAATAAAACTGAAATCAGTCCTCAGAGGGAGACAATTGATAAGAATAGGTGACAAATAATTAAAGATGAAGGAAGAGGAAATAAAACAGATGCACCTGAATTCGAGAGGCCAGAAGATTACACAACCGCACCAAGCAAACTATTCCACGTTTTAGTTGTAGACAAGATAAACCAAATAGCACTCTGAGTACTAGAAAACGACAAATAGCACTCTGAGTACTAGAAAACGACAAATAGCACTCTGATACTAGAAAACGACAAATAGCACTCTGATACTAGAAAACGACACAATGTTTGCAGCAGCAGCCAGCCTAGTATTACCAGCAAAAATAGCTAAATCAGGTAATCTGTAAATATGTAAAGACCCTTTTCCTTCATCCCTTTCCTTTATACTTACCCATTAATTTAAAAATCTAAGCTTTCACACCACATAGCTTTTTATTAGAATTTTAGCACTGTAACTTACATCCTTTCTGTAGCCCTTTTCATATTTTCATATTCCATTTAGTGCATCTGATAACTTAGCTTTAGCTTTTTTATTCTGTTTCTTTTAAAAATTTGTAATCATGATTAATTTCACTAATGTTCTCTTAAAAATTTTCACTGGAACTTTTTCCTGTTTTGTTTCGTGATTTTTGAAAAAATCATGTGAATGTCGTTGGCATCACTGTTTTAATTTTTTTTTCGTTTATCCTGGAATACATTTTCACTGACTGATCCTTTACTAAACCATTTCCAAATCACTTCCATTCATTACATTACTTCATTATATCGAGAGAAGTTGCAATTTCGTTACCCACCTTTTCAAATCCTTCTGGTCCTCCATTCAGAGAGATTTTATGTGACACGATCCAGATTTGGAAAGCACATAATATCCAGTGCTTATTTGGCGTTATAGGAGACTTCAGTTAGTTCCTTTGTATTTGAACTTGTCATTTCCAGAAGAATAAGCTTCCTTCAAGATAAGGAAATTAATAGATTTTTCGTGAAATATATTTGGTCAGATTAATCCTGCTGGGAAGAGTCAGACACCTGCTAACAGAATTATCAGCATTTCTTAGAGAACGAATACCAGGGAATTCCTACCCTGCCCATCTCACCCTTCCCCAGCGCCCAACCAACGCCCCCCTAAAAGAATATCAACCAGCCAGTGCCAAGTTTAGAAATAAACTTGTCTCATTTGAAATGAGAGAGAGAGAGAGAGAGAGAGAGAGAGAGAGAGAGAGAGAGAGACTCGGCCACCGGCCAGTGCAAGTACCGGTATTACTTAGGGTAAGAACATCAGGAACTCCCCCCTACCCCTGCAAAAATAAACGTCAACCAGTGACATAAGTTTCAAATGGGTGAATGGAGAGAGAGAGAGAGGAGAGAGAGAGAGAGAGAGAGAGAGAGAGAGAGATTGCCTGACGCTCGTCTTTCTTTGATGTGAAATGGAAGTTGGTCTATACAGAGAACCGATCTCCCTGGACAGACGCTTTGATATTAGACACCCAGATTAGTATCAGAAGACCTCTATCGATCTGGTTTTAGTTTTCTGTAAAGGAAAGCTATTGAGATGGTTATTTGTGTGTCTGTCCGCCCACAGATCTTAAAAACTAGTGAGGCTAGGGGGCTGCCAATTGCTATGTTGATCATCCACCCTCCTATCATCAAACATAACAAATTGCAGCTCTCTAGCCTCGGTAGTTTTGTTAAAATTATTATCTAAGGTTAACGTTAGCCATGATCGTGCGTCTAGCACCACTATGGGTGCCAACAACACAGGCCACCACCATCCCGTTGCTGAAAGTTTCAGGGGCTGCTGCCGAGTTTCATGGGCGGTTTCATACAGCATTATATGCTGTGCAGAAAACTCGATTTCTTCGGCACATATTTTGCTGTGACCTCGAGACTAGCAAGGTTAGGTCCTAAGCCTTAAGCTGACCATTTCTGTATTAATATCAATTGATGAATAGTTTTTTGAATATTTATGCACAGAGGGAGATGAAACGATATCACGCGGAATTATTTCCCATTCCGTAATAAGGCTTTGAAAAGATGCTTTAAAAGAAAAACAAAATGAGTTAGATATCTGCTATGTTGGTGATACAAAGCTTCGTTAATTTATCTGGATACAAAATTTAAATCGACCTTGTGGATAAAGAACTGAGATGTAATAAATAAAAAAAGACACTAAAATAGAATAGGTTTGTTAAGGCCTCTGTATGTTTTCAATAATGAAAGTGAAGGTATATAAATACACAGCTAAATGTGGAAGTCTGAGAATAAAAGCTAAATTATTTTTTCTTTATAAACTAAACCGCGCAGAAAAAAAATGAAGAGAGATAAATAAAAGAAAAATGGTAACGACTTGCAATTTACATTGCTCGATGTTGGTGAAGAACAGAGTATCCATTATGTATGAATTTGGAAGAAACCGTCTGTTTGTGGTTACGATGATATTATAAACGTTGCATAAACGAAATAGTAATATATTCAGTCTATTGCACAGGGAATACAGGCCCTTCCGGAGAAAAATAATTTCACATACACCAAGAGTCAGTTTTTTTATTTATTTATTTTTTTCACAGGACTGACGATAGGAATATATCCTTACAAGCATGTCTACGATTTTAGAGCGATCACGGGACTCCGCTTCCAAGTTTTTTCTTTTCAAAGCCTTGCCCTTATGTTTGTAACCAGTACTACATCTTATCCAGTTGTGTACTGCAATAATTCAGCAAATTTTGTAATCAATGGAGACTAATGGAAAGAAAAAGACAGTGAACATTGCTTTGGTGATCTCTGGATCAAAAGCCATTTAAGGGACTCAAATGAGATTATTTCACGAGAGACAGAGAATTTAGAGACATTAGATTTTATGGGTAAATCCAACTAATATTATCCAACAATACGAGCACATGCGGAACGATGGTGCTCTTAGCGTCATTTAAAGACTGCTCTCTATTTTAAGAATGACGCGCAATACCAGAGTTAAGAAACACTCGGAGGAGAATCGGAGGTGTGACGAAGGGGAAGGATACGGGAAAATGAAAGGCGTCGGGTAATTAAAACTGAAAGAGAAAGCAGGAAGCGTGAGCGGAGGGGAGCGCGATCATTGAAAGAGAACGGAATATAAGTGGATGCAACAGCGGAAGCGCAATAAAGGCATTCCTTTGCAATCCGTGCGCGTCAGAGGGTCAGAAACGGGATGATTTGGTATATTATTTATTAGCTTCCTATCAGATGAAAATCACGATTATTTATGAATTTCCTATTTTTTAATTTCACAAATGAAAATCGCAATTTTTGCTATTTACAAATGAAAATCACGATTATTAATTAGCTCCTATTTGCTATTTACAATGAAAATCACGATTATTTATTAGGCCTTATTTGCTATTTACTAATGAAATTCACGATTATTTATTGGGTCCTATTTGCTATTTAGAAATAAAAATCACTATTATTTATTAGGTCCTATTTGCTATTTACAAATGAAAATCACGATTATTTTTTAGCTACTATTTGCTATTTACAAATGAAAATCACGATTACCTATGAGTTTTCTATTTGCTATTAACAATCACAAATCACGATTATTTATGAGTTTCCTATAGATATATTATTATATATATATTATATTAATATATATATATATATAGATATATATATAAATATGTAGATATTATAATATATAGTATAATACTATATATACACATATATAATATCTATATATATATATATATATATTCATATGTATTATATAATATATAGTATATATATATATATATATATACATATATATATATATATATATATATATATATATATGTATATATATATATTATATATATATATATATATATATATATATATTTATATATATCTAAGCGAATACCACAGGAAAATGATAGTCAGAAATCCAAGCGCTTTCGTCTTTACTAAGACATTGTCAAGGAGCGAATGAAATACAATTGGAGAGAAAGGTCTCAGGTACACAACAAAATCAAGAATACCAGATGGTTAATTGTCAAAAGGGTAAAAATTAAAAGAGATAATCCAGGATTATCGGATATCACACAGTCAAAAACCTAAACAGATGTGACCCTAACCGAAATTACATAGTATCTTCACAGTAGTCCAAAACATGTAAAAACTGAATATATTAATTTTGTTGCTTATATTTATCTACAACTTTTTTCATTATAAAAGCATCAAGTTTAAATAAACCAAGACGTAAATTTAGAACATTTCTATTATTTGACTTGATGAAACAAGATTCAACGATATTCCTTTTAACTGTGTCATTACATGGGATTAAGGCTCTTGCTTGACTCCAGTTAACAGGATGATCTAAATCTCTCATATGTACGAATAATGCATTCGATATTTACCCAGTTCTCACAGAATATTGGTGCGGTTTGAGACGTTGTGAAAGAGATTTGCCGGTCTGTCCGTAATAGATTTTATCACACTTTTTGCAAGGAATTTCATATATGCAGCCTGGAAGATCTTTAGGAGAATTTTTGATTACTAAACTCTTGACATTAATATTACTGAAAACAACATTTATGTTAAAAAGCTTTAAAATTCTAGGAATATCTAAATACCTTTCATCATAGGGTAATTTTAGAATGTTATGCTTACTAAATTCAAGTTTGTCATTAGTTGAATAAAATATTTTTCTAGCTCTTTTCCATGCCACATCTACAAAACTCCTTGGGTATTTAAGTTTCAATGCAATATCATAAATAGTTTTAATTTCAGCGCCAATAAACTGCGGGCTACAGACACGTAAAGCCCTTAGGAACATCCCAGAAAAAACAGAGAATTTAACATTTTGATGGTGATTGGAGTAGTAACGAACAAAAGAGGCAATGTTAGTTGATTTTTGAAAGACTGAAAAGGTGAAATTTCTATCATTTCTATGGACAGTTACATCAAGAAAATTCAAATTACAATTTCTTTCTTCCTCTGCAGGGACTAAATTATTGAGATTATTAAGGAATTCCTGGAGATTTTCGTGAACTGGCCAAATACAGAAAATATCATCCACATACGTAAACCATATAACTTTTTGGGGCAAAATTCTTGGTAAGAGTTTTGTCTAAAAAAATTTCATGTAAATATTGCTAAGGACAGGAGATAAGGGTTTACCCATAGCCATGCCAAACTTTTGTACAAAAAATTCCCCATTAAACAAACTTTACTATCGTTGATACATAACTTTATGAAACTAATGAGGTTTGTTACAGTTAAAGGAATGTCATGACGTTCTAATTCATCCTCCAAATATTCAAGTAAATCATCTACAGGCACTTTTGTAAATAAAGAAAAAACATCAAAACTAACCATATTAAAATCAAAATTCTAAATTAAATTATTCAATTTGTTTATAAAATCAACATTGTTTTTAACATTCGTGTTAGAAATGTTTCCTACCAAAGGAGTAAGAATTTTTACAAGCCATTTAGATAAATTATACGTAACTGAGCCCACTGAACTAATGATTGGTCTGATAGGGCTATTGATTTTATGTGTCTTGACTAAATCATACATATAAGGTAGGGAGGCGCATTGTGGTGTAAACTGTTTAATTAAATGGTCCAAGTCCTTCAAAATGGATTTAATTTGTTTATTAAAATGGGAGTTCACTTTCTGTGTAGGATCAGACATTAGTTTCGTATAAGTATCAGTATCATTTAGCGATGTCATTATTTTACTTACATAGTCACTTTTATTCATTATTACCACTGCATTAGATTTATCTGCTTCTGTCACTTTTTCTGTTTCGTCTTCTTTAATTTTCTTAAAAGCCTGGAGAAATCTCACGGGTACATTAGGGGGAGAAAGTTTACTCATAGCACCATACACAATACCTTTACAAATATTGATATCATCAGGGCATAGGTTTTGATTAAATTTTTCCAAATAACAAAAGGATGTTCCTGAGGGCTGTACGTGTCTGTAGCCCGCAGTTTATTGACGCTGAAATTAAAACTATTTATAATATTGCATTAAAACTTAAATACCCAAGAACTTTTTAACATAAATGTTGTTTTCTGTAATATTAATGTCAAGGTTTAGTAATCAAAAATTCTCCTAAAGATCTTCCACACTGCATATATGAAATTCCTTGCTAAAAGTGGGATAAAGTCTATTACGGACAGACCGGTAAATCTCTTTCACAACGTCTCAAACAGCTCCAATATTCTGTGAGAACTGGGTAAATATCGAATGCATTATTCGTACATATGAGAGATTTAGATCATCCTATTAACTGGAGTCAAGCAAGAGCCTTAATCCCATGTAATGACACAGTTAAAAGGAATATCATTGAATCTAGCTAATCTTGCTTCATCAAGTCAAATAATAAAAATGTTCTAAATTTAAGTCTTGGTTTACTTAAACTTGATGCTTTCATAATAAAAAAAGTTGTAGATAAATATAAGCAACAAAATTAACATATTTAGTTTTTACATGTTTTGGACTGTAAAGATACTTTGTAATTTCGGTTAGGGTCAAATCTGTTTAGGTTTGTGACCGTGTGATATCCGATGATCCTGGATTATCTCTTTTAATTTTTACCCTTTTGACAATTAACCATCTGGTATTCTAGATCTTGCTGTGTAACTGAGACCTTTCTCTCCAATTTTATTTCATTCGCTCCTTGACAATGTCTTAGTAAAGATGAAAGCGCTTGGATTTCTGACTATCATTTTCCTGTGGTATTCGCTTATTTAATGAAGTCACGTGCATCTACCATGATTTTTTAAGCATATATATATATATATATATATTATATATATATAAATATATATATATCCATATATAGCTATATTTATATATATATTTTATATATAATATATATATATAATATTATATTAATATATAATATATAATATATGTATATTATGTATATAATATAATATATATTATATATACTATATATATATATATATGATATATATATATATATATATATATATATATATATAAATATATATAATATTCATATTTTCCAGTTCCAAAGAATAATATCAATGATATTTATAATATGAAAAAAATGTGAATAACAAAATGATTTTACCAAAATCAAAAGTAACATTCCATTTACTTACCACAAGAAAACCGTCCCATCGTCAAAGGAGGCAGTGTTCCTTAATGACATTCCCTTTCAGAAAGTATCTCACCTTTGTAAGGCGGTGCATGTGTCTGAGGGATAGAATTAAAAAGAAAACTCACTCGATGGATTTTTAAGAATCTGTGTAACAATTACATCTATTGCACAGAATAAAAAGTTAAAGTCTTGTTACTAGTGTCAGGAGTGTACTATATTGTCAGGACTGGAGAATAATATGTCAATTGTTTTTTTTTTAGCTGGTCAGTGATTTTAATCACGCGATTAATTGAAAAGGTTATTTAATTTTGCTATACTATACTACTATAAGCAAGTGTCCCGAAGTTTTCTTATATTGAATAAATATAAGCAAGTATTCTGTTAATGTTCATGTTGACTTGGTTTTCGTGATTATTTCCAATTGTTTTAATTTTTCGGTTACTTTCAAGCTAACTTTCAGGATATTAATAATTGTATTTGTAGGATATGTGTAAATAACACTGAAACTCTTGGTACTTTTACAATATAGGGTTTTTTTCCCTTTCAGATGAGACAGGAAACGTTTATCCTGACGTATGCTAAGCAACGAGCTTTATCTACATAATAATGAGCTTTATCTACATAATAACATTATGCTGTCGCGGTAGGCTTAAAATGTAAATTGATTTCGGTGAACGCCTGTCGTTAAGTACTTACTTAGTTTAGATTTAAGTAATTTTTATGTAACATGACTTTTTATTCTTGATACACGTCAATTTAGGAAGTTTATCTGATACAACACCATATGAAGTCCAGTAAGTCTACTAACCTCAAGTGGGATTTTGCGAAAAACCAAGCCAACCAAGTTACGTGAAATACTGTTTAGGAAAAGCTTTTAGTTTTCGCGATCCGACTGATGGATCCGAAAATTTCCCCTGACATCCATCAATGTCCTGTTTCAAAATGATTTACAAGTATCAGTTCAGAGTAAAAGCGATGAAGCGATGAAAATATCACGTATATATATATATATATATATATATATATATATATATATATATATATATATATATATATATATATATATAAAATATGATATATTATAAGTATATATATACATGCATACATATATATGGATATATATAAACAAGAAAATGTCTATTTGTTTGTTTGTATGAATGCTATACAAACCCACATTTCTTGACCGATTTTGATGAGATTTTAAACATTAATCGATATCAAACCGGGGAAGGTCATGGTGAAAAAGAATCATTGGATGGGTAAAAGGCCGGGTGTGGGAAGGGGGTGAAATGTAAAAATGATCGAAAACAACAGATATTAGTGTTTAATCCATAGTTTCCGAGGTTGCTGAGAAGATAGCGACACTATCAAGTTCAGCAGCAATGGGGAGGTGGGCGAGAAGGGGATGGAAAGTGGCTGACATGAAAATGACAGAAAACAACAGATATTAGTGTATAATCCATAGTTTCAGAGGCTGCTAAAATGCATAGTGACACTCCTGATGCCTTTGAGGTCCAAGTTCAGCCCCGATAGGCTTGATAGGAACAGGGGTATGGAGGGGGTGACGTGTAAAAATAGCCGAAAGCGACAGATACTGATGTTTAATCTGTAGTTTTTGAAGTTGCGGAGATAAGTAGTGACACTCCTGATGCGCTTTAAGTCCAAGTTCAGCCCTAATAGGCCTGATAGGAACAGGGGTATGGAGGGGGTGACGTGTAAAAATAGCCGAAAGCGACAGATACTGTAGTTTTCGAGGTTAAGTCCAAGTTCAGCCCCGACAGGAAAAGGGGTTGGTTGTGAAAAGGGATGGGAAGGTGGTGACATGTAAAAATAAGCAAAAAAATACAGATATTATTGTCTAATCCATAGATTTTGAGGTCACTTAGATGAATAGTGACACTCTCAAAGCCTTTAAGTCCTGGTTAGGCCCAGATAAGAAAGGGGGACGTGACAAGGGGTGGGAAGGTGGTGCATTTAAAAATAACCAAAAACGACAGATATTAGAGTCTAGTCCGTAGTTTTCGAGGTC
>NC_061107.1:100309882-100324882 GCF_015104395.2 Macrobrachium nipponense
AGGATGAAAATGGAAATATTATCAACAAAAGAGATAGAGTGATAAAAATTGCTGAGGATTTCAATACAATGCCGTACAATAGTGATATGATATGGAAATAATGACTGTCAATAAAAACAATGAAACATCTAAGCCGGTAGTAAAAGTAATAGTAGGAAAAGTAAAGGAAGCGTTGAAAGGCATGAAAAGAAACAAAGCAGCAGAAGAAGATGGCCTAACAATTGATTTAATGATATATGGAGGACATAACATCATAGAAAAACTCGCTGAACTTTACACAAAATGTTTGCAAGAATGCTCTATATCTACAGCTTGGAAAAACTTTATGATTATATTAATTTACAAAAAGGGAGACACAAAAGACCTGAAAAATTACCGCCCAATAAGTTTACTCTCAGTAATATATAAATATTTACAAAGGTCATATTAGGCCGAATAGAAAGACAGCTAGACTTTAGTCAACCAAGAGAGCAGGCAGGTACAAGAAGCGGTATTCAGCAACTGACCATATCCATGTAATTAAGCAGCTAATGGAAAAATCAACAGAGCATGACAAACCACTATGTATGGCATTTGTAGACTATGAGAAATCTTTTGAGTCCGTCAAAACTTCAGCAGTAATGAAAGCTCTTCAAAAGCAAGGAATAAATGAGTTTTATGTTAGAACACATGGAGATATCTATACGGTTAGTACATTTAGACAGTGGAAAATTTCCGATTGAGGAAGGAGTTAGAAAGGGAGACCCCATCTCTCCTAAATTATTCACAGCGTGCCTAGAAGTTTTTATGAATTTAGATGGGGAAAATGTAGGAATTAACTTTATTGGGGAATACCTCAACAACTTAAGATTTGCAGATAACATGGTTCTACTAAGTGAATCAGGGGAGGAATTACAAAAGATGATAGAAGATTTGAATAGAGAATGCAGGAATGTAAGACTGAAAATGAATATGAGTAAAACTGGGTAACGTTCAATGAAAATGCAGAGACAACAAATAAAGGTTATGGACGAACCAGTAGATAATGTTAATGAATATACGTATTTAGGACAGACAGTAAGTGTTTCCCCAGGATATGAGACCGAAATTAAAAGAAGGATAAGCATGGAATGGAGAGCTTTTGGTAAACAAAATAAGATTATGAAAAGTAAAATGCCAATTTCTCTAAAATGAAAAGTATTTAATCAAATGGTCCTACTAGTATTAACTTATGCATCAGAAACTTGGAGCCTTACTAAAGCCTTAGAACATAGGCAAGTTAAAACTCAACGAGCTATGGAAAGAATAATGATATGGATAACACTAAGAGATAGAAAAAGAGCAACATTGATACGAGAGCAAACTAAAGTAGAGGATATTCTAACAATAAGTAAGAAAAAGAAATGGGCGTGGGCAGGACGTATTATGAGAATGTCAGATGATAGATGGACGAAAAGAATAACAGAATGGGTCCCTTGAAATTGCAAACGAAGCAGGAGAAGGAAGAGAAGACAATGGATTGACGAGGTAAGAAAATTTGCAGGTATAGAGTGGCATAGAAAGACCATAAACAGATGGGAGTGGAAGGACATATTTGAGGCCTTTGTCCCACAGTGGACTAGAAACGGCTGATGATGATGATAATGATTATGATGATAATGATGATGATGAGGAAGATATATATATATATATATACTATATATATATATATATATATATATAATAATTTTATAAAGATCACATGAGAAATTTTTGTATTATATAAACAATAGGTTATCTCTGATGGCCAATGAATCTTTCTTATAAAGGGTAAAATTGTTTATTCCAGAAAACAGATCTTAATTACTTATTCAGAACATGTTTTTTAACAGAATTGTAAAATAAACCTTTTTACTGTCTACCATCATTCTACTGCTGAATAAAAGACTAAGTGAATTTTTTTTTATCCAATTTCAACATCCAGTAACACACTCCCACATGGAGCCTTTCCTCGAAAATATAAAAGTTAACAAAATTTAAAAAATCAAGTCCATCCTATTCAATTTACGAAGAATTAAGCGGTGAGTGGCAGGTGACAGACGTGTGTTCAGTAATTAACTACACATTTAAGTCAACCACAAAAAAGCTCAAAATAATTAAGGTTCCTCTGATTTTAAATCGTTTTATATCCCAAATTTCTCTCGATCTTTTCCTGGATTTGGTTTTGCCTCTTGAATTCTTCATCAGGACACAGGAACTGATAAAATGTCATTCTTTCGTAGATATTTGTTCCCTCGACTCAGCTTCGTTGTATTGCTCATGACAGACAGCTTGTTTTGATCTTATATTTTACTGGCATACCCGATTTGTGTATCACCTGTAAAGACATGTGTCGGATAATGATTACTTTTTGTATGGACGGGTTTTCGTGTGGATTTGTGACATAAGCACTGAGTATTGCATTTTTGCAAGTGAATTATTATCGACACGCTTGATATGCTTATGGCACGCATGCATAAACACATTAGCGTATTAGATATTTGTAAATGGAAATTCTTAACCTATTTATATAATAAAAATGCGCTAGCAGCAAGTACGAAAATCTTTACATTTCTCTGGTCACAAGTACGAATAACGTGTGGATCACGAAAAAAACTGCAATAATTAAAATTTGTATCGTGCTGTGACGCTGATAAACAATAAAGTATTTACTACGAGTGAAAAGATTGCCAGTTGCATTATTAAGTAAGGGATCAACTAAAGATTGAAGAAAATGATCTTGATGACAAAATAAACCTGAACCAGAATTCATCCGAATCATCTATTATTTCTCGTCTTCACAGGCAGTATGCCAGATGTCTTTTACGTGTCAGTCTTTACCCTAATCAGTTCTGCCTGGAATTCGCTCTAAACAGGATGTTTTAAAAACATTATTAATCTTTGGGGAGTAGTTCAATAATTTGCTGTCTTCAAATTCTGCGCACTTGACGTAAAAATAAGTACAACTTAGTTAACTAAGCATTTTGTATAAGAGAGAGACGTAAATATCAGTACTGCATAATCAACTAGGTATTCTACATGAGAGAGAGAGAGAGAGAGAGAGAGAGAGAGAGAGAGAGAGAGGAGAGAGAGAGAGCAAAAATTCATCAGTTACCGCGAGATCTAGTAATGACATTTTTCTGCTTGTATTAATGACGCATTATGTGAGTGAATAAGTTCTATATATTAATAACAAGATGGCTGTTAGCTAGAATGTGAAGCGTTGTTTATCCTGTGACTGCAATAGATCTTGATGCTTATTTATAATATATTGATTTTTAAGTAACAAATGAGATGAGTGTTAATGGAAATGAGGTTGCCCTGATAAGCTTCTTCTTGCGACTAGATGTTGTATTATACGTACGTCAAAAATCTTCAAAAGTCTTTGTTAGTTGAAGTGTAGTCTACTTTATGAAAGAAAAAAAAAAAAAACAAATTCTACTAATCTTATGACAAGGTAAAGGTTATAGAAATTGGAGATGGGATGGTGACTATGTGGGGGTGATTGCAGGGGGGGGGGGGGGGGGGGAGGGGGGGGGGGGGGGCTTAAACAGCAGATCTTTAATAGGCGTTTTAATAATTTTGGGGTAGAAAGAGTAACTTAAGTTAGAGAGAGGGATGGAGATGGCATATGAATATTATGATATGTACCTGATACTTTCTAATGATGCAATATGATCTGATAATGATAGAAAGACTGAAGATCCCAGAGGCAGAAGATGACAACATTTTTAGGTTGGAAGAGTAAGAAAAGAGCGTCGGCTTGATTAAGTTTTGAGGAAATGTGAAAAAAGTAGGATGCAGCAATAAATGTTGGTATGAGTTGATTCATTCAAGTATTTAGAACTACGTACAGTAATGAACGTATAAGGAGGATCGGGGCTTTGATGAATAAAGCAAGTAAGGTAGCAAGAGGGCTAATAACGTTTCAGAAGTCGTATATAGTCTTTGGAAGTAAACGTTTATACATTTTTTGGAAATGCTAAGCCAACAGTACTTTATAAAAATGAAACAGACATATTGAAGAAATGCTGAGCCAACAGTACTTTATAAAAATGAAACAGACATTTGAAGAACATTGTAAGAACTATTTGAAAATTTTTGATTCGTGCTTGGAGTAAAATGTACTGAACGTGTGAAAAAAATTATCCAGTTAATAAAATGTTACAGTAAGTAGAAAAAAAAAGATATAATCATAGGGGTTTGAAATGGTCTGAATATCTGGAGATAATGGAGAACGAGAGATAGGTCAAAAGTAAGGCAATTCGGAAGTTTTACGAGGGGATGAGGAATCTGGGTGGCAATGAAGATGCTGCATCGATGAATTAAGGGTGTTGTTTTAGTATCTAATAAATTGTAACTACTTGAAAAAAAAGAAGAAAGAAAACATACGAAGTGTTCTACTTAAGAGGTTTACCTCTGAATCATTAGAAAATAGTCTTCCTCTGGCACGAAAAATACAGAAAAATAGCCCCAAATAAAATAAGAAAAGAAATCGAGCCTAATAAATCGATTTAAAATGAAACGTATTCTTGCATAATGACAATAATTTGTTTACAGAATTCATGCACATTATCCTCTCTGTTCTCAGTGCCTTCCGGCGTGCTTCCTTCAGAATGTTCTTCGATATAACAACCCTTTGTCTGCTCTTCGAACTTTGCTGACATCTTATTCAATGCCCGTGAGCGGGAAAGTGCTGATTCAGGTCGC
This sequence comes from Macrobrachium nipponense, assembly GCF_015104395.2. Lineage (NCBI taxonomy): Eukaryota > Metazoa > Arthropoda > Malacostraca > Decapoda > Palaemonidae > Macrobrachium > Macrobrachium nipponense. Next base: position 100,314,590 of record NC_061107.1, read on the forward strand.
CTATTGACTATATAACTCAAACGGTTTACATAAGACACGAAATGATTCATTCTAGGAACAGACAACTTCACCTCCTCCACATCGGGGCCACCTGCCGCCACGTGAGTCATTCTTCTCGTAAAACTTCTCCAGTGACTCAAGAATAAGAAGAAGAGCCATACAGGTCTCTACCAGACGGAGACATTGAGATGTTGCTCTCAGGGTACACAATGGAATGAGAGACGAAAGTCTCCTAAACAGTTCCATCTACGTCTTCTGTGAACATCAACTCGTTGCTCAAGTTTTCGATAGTCGAGAGGGAGAAGATGAGTTACAGAACACCCTTTTTGTATCCACTCTTTGGCTCTTCACTTAGCAGAGATGACAAGAACTTCAATAATAATGAGAAAAATACTATTAGTAACTAAACATCGGTGATATTGCAAAAAAAAAAAAAAAAAAAAAAAAAACTTTTTGTCGAAAGTAACACCAAGTTTTGTGTAATAAGGAAAGATTTCCTCTATCATTTATAATAATGGAGGATATTTGATAATAGAATAGCTCTTACACACACATACACACACACACACACACAACACACATCACACACACACACACACATATATAATATATATATATATATATATATATATATTATATAATATTATATGCAATTTTGACAATTTACTCTGTATTTGCACAACTTGTGATCTAGGTAAATGGCTTTTCCCCTTTTTATGTTTTCGTCCTTCGATCGCTAACCATAAATAAATGCAGTTTGCGGATTCACATGTATATCATATCATGGATTTAAATTGCATTCCATTTCAATCAGAGAAAATAGGTGGAAATAATGAAATAAAACATATATGAATGTAGAATGCTATTCAGCTTTTAAATCTACACTTGCGCAATCCTTAGTCAAAAGAAAACCAAATAAAGTTTTATTAAAAACATTTTGTTTAGATTTTGATTATCTGCTGATTTAGAAGTCTTTTTGGGTTGAATAAATGGTGGTAATAATCCCTATGGGAACTTTTATTTTTTAGATAGATTTCCTAAGGCACTACTGACTGATACCGTGTTGTGCTACTATCTGGGTTCTAAATAAATACTGAATGTGAAAATTTTAGGTCCTTTCGAAGCTATAATAAAAGAGAAGTGTTTGCCTTATACATGGTTCTAAATACTACAGCAACTCTGAAGCCCTGATACGGTAATCCAAGATAAAGTGAGATGAACTTCTTTTCTGTCTTTCAGCAAAAGAAAGAAGACTTACGTAAATATATAGTATTGAGATGGAATGAGAAAAATGAAGTAAGTTTAAATGCTGGATATTGGCAGTATATTTACCTTAAGAATTTTCTAGTTGCTTTAAAGTGAAAGTTTATTCATTTACTTTTTTTTACAACAGTTAGGCGCCCAAAGTAGATCGGACACTTGTAACCCCGAATATGAAACCTCTCATACATCAGATGAGGGATTGATGAGGGATTGGTGAGCAAAATAAAAGATTTTTAACGAATAAATGTGACATTTAAAAACATTTGTCAAGCGGTGCTCAATTAAAATTCAATAAAAACTCAAAACTAAAGAACTTCTTCATGGTACCATTCTCTCTTACTTAGCGTTAAAATCTAGCATCAACCTTTCATATGCAAACATACAAACATTCATAACGCAGGCATTATATAAATTGCACACAACAGCAATGAATCGACTGCAATAACTTACAAAACGTGTGGACCCTAGCTTAGCAACAGCGATATATTCTGAACACTGTTGACAGTGAATCGCGGTTTCCAATTCTAATCTGGTAGGAATATACCGTTCATTTGAGCGTTGTTGCAGGTTCACCCTTCTATACCATTTTTCTGCAAAAAACTGATGACTTTGCACTGAGATCAGAGCGCTTCATTGCTAGTAATAGTGTTGGAACTATTTTACTTTATTTATTGCTCGGCTTTTCCAACACTATCCTGAGTCTCGTTATTTTTTTTCTCTCCCTTTTTTTTTAAGGGGTGGGGGCGGGGGGGGGGGGTGGGGGCGGGGGGGGGGGCGATTTTTTGGTTGTTTTGGGCGGCTGGGGAGCGGGGGGCGATTTGTTGGTTGGTTTGGGCGGCTTTTCGCAACACCCAAGTAAAAGAACGAATCACAATATGCACAAATCAATGGCAATATTCGCTAAAAAGTACTTCTGCCTGATTTATCTAAAGAAGAGTAGGTGGAGAAACGAAAAGTTCTTTTGATATTAATGGAATTATTTCTAAACGGCGGATCTTATTTTACGCTTAGAAATGACCGTAGTTCGAGCAAAAATTGCGTACCGTAATAGTGTCAAGATATCATCCCGATACATATTTAGGAGAGCCACCTTTGCAACGAAAACGTTTATTTTGTGCACAATATCCGCTCCGCTTACTTTCTCTTATCATGTAGTATGTACGTAAATATTTTTAATTTCTTGCGCAGATTTCAAGATTAAAAATTATAATCTACTAGCTCTCAGGAAATAAAATCTTATTTATTTTGCTCATATGAAACAAGAAATAAATCTTTGTTTCAGTTTTCCCTCAAATAAATTAAAATGCAATATAACGCTGCAATAAACGGCAACGGTATACAGGACTGAGTTGACCTTTTGCTCAACTAATTAGAACGAGAAGCTGGAGAAAGTGCATTAATATTTAGCGAGTTAAATGTAATAGGAATTCATCTCCTTTGATAAAAGCTTGAAGATAGGAAACGCTAATTTAGTATGATTATTATCCCTGAGATTCACAAGCGAGCAATTTCTTTTGGAAATACGCTTAACAGAGAGAAGAGAAAATGGGATGGAGCGTAGTGGTTAGGCCAAAGGCCAAGCTCTGGGACCCATGAGGTCATTCAGCGCTGAAAAGTAGATTGAGAGTAGGTAGGTTTGAAAGATGTAACAGGAGGAAAGCCTCGCAGTTGCACTATGAAATCAGGAGAGGGTGGATAGCAAGATGGAGGAAAGATCATATGAGTGGAGGTACAGCAAAAGGAATGAAGGGGGTTGCAGCTAGGGGCCGAGGGGACTCTGCAAAGAACCTTTAGTAACATCTACAGTGCACCCAGTGCACTGTAGATGTTACTGTAGGGGAAGAGAAGAGAGAGATTCAGTTTAGGCAAAAAAAACGTTGATTAATTTCAGTTGTCTTGAGAATCTTAAACAGTGTCACAAGAGAACGACATCCTTACCAGGTAGATCCCTGAATCAACAATTCAGCAGTTGCCTTCTTTTAGACTGCGTTGATGTAAGTATGTTGATCCTCATGATAATCAGGGTTAATCCTGTATTTTGAGATGAAAGTCCTGGCGCCTGCTTTTTTGTGACTATTTCCTGAATGGTTGCAATCACAAAATCGCTAAATAACTTGGCATAGGTAAATGTAAGTATATATATTTGGAATAGGTAAATGTAAGTATATATATAGTATATATATATATATATATATATATATATATATATATATATATATATATATATATATATATATATGTATAAGTCATATACATATATCGAGCTACAAATGTCCTTTGATATCTAATTCGCTCTACCTCGGATTTAATATATTTTCATATATGTTTAACCGAAGGGGAATTTATTTGGCGATAATAGAATTGCCGGCCGACGGGCACGAACCATCGACATCTTCAATTCCAGGACTGGCAGTGAAGCCTTAGCCCACCCCGCACCGCAAGAGGACATTTGTAGCTCGATATGTATATATTTTTATATATATACACACGCGCACACACACACACACACATATATATAAATAAATATATATAATATATATATATATATATATATATATATATATATATATACATATATTATATTTTATTGATGGAAGTAAGGAAACCCAATGAACATTCTTGCAACAATTATAGTTACCGACTGATGATGAAATCCATGACTTAATATCATACAGCATTAACATTTGCAAAATACAATAGCTTTGAGTACACAAGTATTAAGAACCAAATTAAAGTGCATATTGTATTAACTTAATGGCATTCAGGAAAAAAATAGAATAGAAAATTTTCAAAACCTTTTGGTTTATATACTTTTCATTTCATCTTTGGAAAATTCATGGAGCGGATAAAAGAAGAATAAATGAACAATTATCCTAAATCTAACATACTCAGAAAAATTATAATAGGAGGCTTAGTAAATTAAAGTTTATCACAAATAAGAGGCGCACATCAAAGAAGAGTAATTTGCTGACAAAAGTTATATATATATATATATATATATATATATATATATATATATATATGTTATACGGTATATGTATATATACTAGATGACCAACCCAGCGTTGCTCTGAAGGACTCAGGAAAGTTTTCTTACACCTCCTTCCTCCTTGTACTGGCTGTCCCATTTACCCAGGTATTACTGTGGTAACTGTCCCTTTTATCCAGAAATTACTGTACTGACTATCCCCTTTGTCCAAATATTACTGTTCTGACTGTCCCATTTACCCAGACATTACTGTGATTACTGTCCCATCTATCCAGGTATTACTGAGGTAACTGACCCTTTTATCCAGGTATGACTGTGCTGAAGGCCACATTTATCTAGGTATTACTGTACAGACTGTCCCTTTTATTGAAGTATTAATATAGACTGTCCCATTTATCCATTTATTACTGTGGTGGCTGTCCCCTTTTTCCAGATATTTTTTTTACTGACTTTCCTGTTATCCAAGTATTAATAAACTGACTGCCCCTTTTATCCAGGTATTACTGTCCCATTTATGCATGAATCACTGTGCTTACTGTCCCATTCATCCAGGTATTACTGCTGACTGTCCCTCTTACCCATGTATTACTGTGGTGACCGTCCCTTTCATCTAGGTAATGCTGTGGTGACTGTTCCCCAAATATTACTGTAGTGAATGTCCCATTTATCCAGCCATTACTGTAATGTCTGTCCCTTTCTATCCAAATATTAACGTTCAGACTGTCCCTTTTATCCAGGCATTAATGTGGTGACTGTCTCAACCTTGATACAAAATTATTAATAACACGAAAGCAAAATATTTTCAATAATATATACATCTCTGGTATCGAGCACATGGAATGAAATATGATAAAGCTGTGTAGAGTCTATTTACACATGAAATGGGGTATGAGGAAACCGTAGAGTTTATTTACCACATAAGATACAAAGGAATGGTGAAATAGGATGGTTGGACGGGGGGTTGTGGTTAAGGGGTAAGTGGTGATGTTTGAAACCTACCCTATTATCTAAGTTGGGTCAAATGATGGCCACGTGCAAAATTTTCATATATATATATATATATATATATATATATATATATATATATATATGTGTGTGTGTGTGTGTGTGTGTGTGTGCGTGTGTGTGTTTGTGAGTGTGTGTGCGTCTAAGTGTATATAATTGGTAGGAAATTCATGAATGCTCTCTCGGAGGGAGTTGGCATGCCAAAGAAACACTATTCTAATTAAGTATTTTGTCTTAATTATGAGTCACCAGCATTTTGGAAGGCCATTGTCACCGAAATGAAATAATTTTTATTCCAGTTAATTTCCGTCTTGCGCTGGTGCATATTGATAGACGGTGAAAAGTGCATTTAGTGCCAAGTGAGCCGAAATGTTTTATTCCTGGAATGTGAAAGGCATCCAGGACAAAAAAACTTAGGAAAGAATGGCTAATCATTTTTTCTCATATATTCATGAACGAAATATGGTAAGCGTCGTATCTCAAATTGGTCATTCTTTCACTAAAAAAAGTGTGCTTATTTCGAGGTTTACTTCGCCCAAGCGAAGGCTGCCTTATCCCATTTCCTACTCAGATCATATCCTTTCAATGTTTGTATTTACTGTTATTGCAACAATTACTCTTATAGTAACACTAGTTACTCCTGTATCCTTTTCACGTCTTGGAAAATTCTACTCTGCTTGAAATTTCATGGCGTTTATTATTTGTTATACCTATATTTGTTTTAAGGTTTAGCAGTTTAAAGGATTTTTTGCACAACGTTCTTGAGAAATGCTATGATTTCACTAAAAATACCAGCTTACAATAATGAAAATTCAGTATAAATAAATATTACTGCTAAGTTTATTTATAATGAAATGTATAGAGAGTTTGGATATTTTATGTAAACTTGTCAATAAAAACATTTCAACCGCTTGGGATCGAACTCAGGAATCCTGGGGTGAAGTAATAAAGGAGCTGGAACTTAATTATTCAAGCCGTGCGTAATGAGTTACTTGCACAGGCTACACACATTGCATGTCAGCAATTAGCCAGTGACCAGGAAGACACTTGTTAATTCGAAGTGCCTTGTCTGAGTGAATATGAAGAAAATGAAAATACAGAGACGCGAGAAATTATATAAGAATAAATTTCTGTTTCACGTCGGTATTAAACTTGTGACCTTTTAGGACGGAAGCAATGATGCTGCCAATTAGGTCATGGAGGTCATAAAGGACGTTAGAAGAGTTTCCTGCTAGTGAGTTATACTTACTTCCTAACCAAACAATGCAGTTTCTCGTTGGACGAGTCAGTTTCTCACTCGACTACTGATCTCAGGGTCTGGGTTCGATTCCCCGCTTTGCCAGCGTGAAACCAAAGGAATTTATTACTGAGGATAGAAATGCATTTCTCGATGTGGTTCTGATCCCACAATAAACTGTAGGTCCCGTTGCTAAGTAACCAATTGGTTCCTAGCCACGCAGAAATATCTAGTCCTTCGGGCCAGCCCTTGGAAAGATGTTAATCAGCTCAGTGTTCTGGAAAAACTAAGATATACTTAACTTAGCTTAACCTAACCAACCAGTGCTACCCGTCATTTAATCCTAATGACGCAATATCTGTAGTATGCTTTATATAATACAGCAGAGGGGTGGAGCCTGCAGAACTTATACCGGTGAAGTCTGACAAACTTCCTCACTAACCGGTAACTTAAGGGAACGTGTTTAATTCAGTACAACGCTTGAAATACAGCCCTAAATTCGTATTTCATGCCGAACTCATACCAAGGACTCTCTTGGATGAGGGATGATGGCGCTGCAAATCAGACCACTTGTGTCACGAAGGAAACAAACAAACGTGTAGTTTTTTAAGGCTTGTCAGGAGTTAGTTACCCGACCGTACTTTGCTGACCAACAAGTTTTACGCAACTTTGTGATCAACCGATGGCCACGTTGGCGTTATTTTGCCCTTATATTTTTCATTCTATATTTTTGAACTAGCTTCAATAAAGGCAAATGCCATACTTTGAAATGACAGCTAAATGAGTACCATAGCATAAATACCAACTTCACTGATAAATGTAAAATTCAATATCGATGATCATAGTTCTGTGTCTGCAGTTTTGTTACGAAAAATCTATTATCAAAATTGTTTTTTTTTTCTGGTAAGTTTGGAATTCATACATGTTGGTAGTCTTTTGGCAGAACTAAAAGGTGCGGTGGTTTTGGATTTGCAGTATTTGGATGAAGATCTCGTTAGATAGTTTTACTTACTTTTATCTATTCTAAGCAGCTGTCTCCTTGAGACATTACTGAGTCAGTTAACACTAATGCTGTATGAAGCCATTTATCATCTAGAAACCTCTTGTTGTGGTATTGGCATTAATGATAATTTTATGTAATGAAGACAAAAAATATAATATGTGAATGCACATTCATGAAATAGTTGCTCTTCAATAAAAAATAGAAATATTTTAGTTTTTACGCTACGAAACTGCTCATCCAAGAGATTTAATTTTATTTTATACTATGATATTGGTATATTGTTTAGTTCAAACGCTAATATCGTGGGTGCAAAATTTCTTTTTCTAAAAAATGTCCTACAAAGTAGAATTATTTATCATTGGATCCTTGATCAAACATTGGTTTGGAACTTCAGGAAATAATGTATGTGATGTTCTGAACGCGATTACCATTTACATATTGTTTTTAAACTTATAACAAACAAAATATGGTTACTAAACTAATTTAACTATAAAATTGACTTGTGTAATATTCTTGAACTGTTTTCACTTCATCAAAATCAATTTTTTTCTGCTATGGTTTCACAAACACTTATATTTCATTCTCTGTGTTTCGTTAGATAATACAACTAATTTTATGTCCCTTGTGCTCAAAAGTTCGAAAATATTCATTCATTCATTTTGGGGAGAGAATGTGGTAAGGGCAACTCAAAATAGCAACAACAATCCTTGAAAACATATTTCGAAAAGTTTGCAACGAATGAAATAAAAATGAAATATTTGTAACACAAAAAGCTCTTGACCTTGCCGTATATAAATCTATCTTGCAGGGTCACATCCGTTTATGATTTAAACCCTGCCTTGCGGACCAAAGGAATTTCGGGAACCAAGAGAGGCATTTCTGCTTTATGGTTGTGTCTCAGTTGAAACTGTCGCTTGAATGAACATGAGCTATTTAATTAGACGCATAGGTTCGCTATTCATGTCGCCTTTGATAGATTCTCCATTGCTGTTGCTAATTGCTGAATGATTGCTCGCCCCCCCTCCGCCCCCTTTTTGGAGAGAGAGAGAGAGAGAGAGAGAGAGAGAGAGAGAGATCATGATGGGAGACGAAGGAATACATTTCTATGGTGTTACTCTGATATATCAAAATAATTTCAATATGATTAAGTGAATAGTGGAAAAAATACGGAATGGGTAGCTTAGAAAAGTATAGATTTTGAACCTGGACGTTTATTCCTTAGTAATGCTGACATAATTCTTGTTGCATTTTTTTTTAAACACAGGATCGCAGTCAGAAACTTATTCTCAAACTAAATTCCTCTGATGGGTTCCTAGAACAGGTTTTCCTCCAGATCATCCGTCATGACCTTAGAGGAAGGATTAAGTGTCATCTGAAGAGGGGAAATAGGAATGTCTGAACTAGAGCACGAGTAATAAGTGGAAGAATACGGTGCTCATAGGATAAGGGAGGATGAGATAATGAACTGTCAAAGAGGATGGCAGAGGAAATGGAAATGAATTAGAAGGGGTTGTAATGAACTAGAATATGTTCAAGGGAGATAGGAACGGGAGATAAGATAAGCGTTTTATAGAATGTGGATGGATTCAACAAAATGGGATATAGATTGTGAGATACAGACGGAAAAGATAGGTATTAAGACCAGAAAACTATACGTATTTGAAAATGAATAAAGGTCTAAAAGTTACACGATATCATGCAAAATGTAAACTGTGTGGATGGAGAATGGATGATAACTAAATTAATTTTCTTTATGAAGTGAACAGAGAGATGTAAGGATGAGCACGAGAGAGCTGAAACGAAAAGAAATAATTTGAGGATTTCTGGCGAGTAGGGAAGGAGTGAAAAGGGGGAAATTTAAATACTTCAGAAACGAGACCTGAAGAAGTTACACAAGTTCCGTTGTAAAGGCTATAGGTCGGATTTACATAGTTGCCTACATATTTGAGTTACCCAAAGACGCGATGAGATGTTCGCAGTGTCTATACAATTGCGATTTATTTGAAAAATGGTAATCTCAGAGTTTTTGCACATGCGAGTCTGCTCTATTCCATTTTTAAAGTCACTGTATAAGAAAAATAAGGATGAAAGTAAACTCGAACTACATTATAATATGCTATTTTATATATCTTACAGGGTTGAATTAAATACGCAGCGACAGAAAAAACACCTCCTTTGAAAACAATCTATATCATAATAATAATAATAATAATAATAATAATAATAATAATAATAATAATAATAATAAAATCATATAATAATAATAAAAAAACCATAAGTACGATAAATTGCATTCGTTCTTACAGACCCAAACTTACAAAAATCTAATGTAATTTTATCTTACATATATTTTTTTGTTATATGAAGTAAGCTATATTCAAAGGAGGTAGTTTTTTTATCAGTTGAATAATTTAACCCACTGATGTAGAATAAACAGCCAGCGATGTAATAAAAAATAATGTGTCCCGATCAGGAGCTGTACAATCTGAAGAAATGACGTTTTCTGTACATTCAAATATCGACGGAACATTTTCTTAGCTTCGATAAATGAATTATAAGACTCAATGAAAAATATTCTTTACCATATCGGCGTTTGCAGAAATTCATAGTAAAGTGTGAATAACTCTGATGTCACAACCACCGCGGCAAACGCTCATACAAACATAGAAAATTAGAAAAATAAAATACTCCGTTAAAATATCTATTACGATTAGCGAATGAATTTTACCTCATAATGATGAGAGATACAAAGAAAGTCTGACAGGGTAGTAATGAACAAGTATATACGCTACAGTA
>NC_061107.1:100329882-100337382 GCF_015104395.2 Macrobrachium nipponense
TCCCCTTAATATCAATATCCGGTAGATAGTGAAACAGTAGAGTAATATACTTACACACATAGCTGATCAACTATATATATATATATATATAGATATATATATATATATATAATATATATATATATATATATATATATATATATATATGATGCGCTTTCTTTAAGTCAAGCTCTGGTCACGAAAAAAAAGAGAGAAATCCAATCAGGTTTCATGTATAACAAGCCGGCAGGAGAATGAATATCCTTAATATTAATAAACTTTTTTATACGGCAGTCATTCTAATAGTTAATGGTTTTTTTCGCGAGCTTGATGTTATCTGTATCCATTTTCTCTTAAGCTAGTGGCCTTATAAAATAAAAAGAATTCTGAGTTTTATATTTGCTTTCCAATACTCGGTTATTAAGCATTGACTCCTTTGAACGTGTGATTATTGGCTGCAACACCGTAATTAAAGTGCTGTGTTAGTCAGTTTATTGTTAGGATGTAGACTGAAGAACATCTAAATGAATCCTTGATAGGAAGAATATTTGATGTAATATCTTCGTGATGTACACTGGTCACTACCATTTATCTTACTAATTTGGAAAGGTTCTCCCAGTGTTATTCTGTAGAGTAAGTAAAGTGAATATTTCACTTCGACATTTGTTCGATAAGTTTACAATTTAAGAATCTCTTGATACAAATTCCAAAAGTTTCTCAAATCTATGCTTTTCCTGAGAACTCATTTCACGCATGACAGTGAACTTCCAGTTTAAAGACAAATCAGTCTGTTATTAACCTCGACAGACCACTGCCTTCAAATTTTCGAAACTTGTGGACAGTTGTTTTCCCCAAATCCACACAAGTGAGGACAGCGTTTAAACTCTTCAGTATAGAAAATAACTTTTCATTTCATTTTACAATTGGTATTTACAAATTTCTTCTCAAAGTATTAAGTTAGAATGTCAATCTTGTTTGCTACAAAATTGGCTGAAATATGCATTAATAAAATCGCTACTACTAGGCCCCATCCACACGGTACTTTGCTCGACGTGACGTCAGATGTGGGAAAAGTTCTAAATTTCCCTGCTTCTGACGTCACATCGAACACAGTTCGTCGAGCAGAGCTCGACCATCTATACGAAGCTTAAGATGGAGTTGATAAATAGCAAACATAGATCGTCACACGCATGGATTTAGACTGAGGCAGTTCGACCAGTCTAACTACCATTTCAAATGTTAAAGTACATCACATAACAGAAATTAGCCAAAGAGAAACAATATTCAATGTTTTCAAGCCAGGCAGGAGGAAAAAAGAATACAATGCGCTATTCTGCAAGAGAAAAAATAACGAGGAAGACAACCAATATAAGAATCAAATGTGAAAACGATAATTCATAAAGAGGCATCAACAATTTACTTTCTATATTGTTACAGAAGCGAATAAGAATCATTAGTTATGGTGTGAGCGTATCATCTGAAGAAGGCCTACAACTTAGGGTGTGTTAAAGGGTCCTGGGCAATATCCATCTTCACTCAAATACCAGACTGGTATTTGAACCTCAAACTGACGCCTACTTTTAAGAGACACTGACCCTCGGTTTGTATTCGTATAAGCCTACGAACCCAAAGTGGTAGGGAGAGTAAACCGGATATACAGAAGGCCTCGTCTTTCTGTTTACTAAAGTTCCTCCTTAAAGTTCCCATGTGTTGAGGTTTCGGAACTCTGGTGATATAGATAGAGAGAAACTGGCGGCGTAAGACCAGATGAGATGCTATGATGGGGAAAGAGGGATTGGAGGAACATACTAAACGAGAATAAAGAAATGGAGGAAAAGGTCTTCTTCGATGGAACAATTGAAATAATTTTCATTTGTCTAGAATGAGTCTCTTACCAAATATACCAGGGATAAAATGAAAAAAATACAGAAGAAAATCATTTATAAGACCAAGTTTACTATAGATAAAGGAGTATATTATTTAACCCATGTTACTGCATTTTATTAAGTCATCTTAATCTAATTCAAAACAATAGCTGCTTTGAGATGAGTTGAATCTTTATAAAAAATTCAGCGTTAATTTTTATGCACAGTACATCATTTTTCAAACAAATTGGAACTAGAAAATTGTTTTTCATTCACTTTTTGATAAGAAAAGAAGACATTTAAAATATTTTCATCGTTTTTATTTTTGTTTATATTTATTATTTATGTTATCTATATTTTTTTTATATAATCTTTATATTTTGATTCTATAATACTTTTTATTCTCATTATGTAACTTCATGATGAGGAAGATGGATATGGGAAATGTAATATTTATAGTCTATTTATAACACACGCAAACTTAGTGATTTATGTACCTTTTTCTGTTCGAGTTTAAGTGTAGAGATCGGCGATGTGAAACTTCCGGTATGTTGTAGCGATGTGGAACTTCCGAAATGTTGCAGCGATGTGAAACTTCCGGTATGTTGAAGCGATGTGAAACTTCCGGTATGTTGAAGCGATGTGAAAACTTCCGGTATGTTGACGCATGATGGTGGATAGTATTGCTGCGCCTGTCTCCAGTCGACCACACCGATAATTTTCATAGGAAATATTCCTTGCTGTTCCTTTCCCTTTCTCATTAATAAATCTTTCTGCAGCCTGAGGTGAGATCCAATGGGTATGGCAGCCTCAATCGGTCTCTGTAGAGTAAAAAAAAACTTGTATGATTTCTATTAAAAAAGCATGCAGTTTTTTTTTTACTTCAACTTTTTCTACTTTTATTCTATCAGCACATTCTCCAATATATATATATATATATATATATATATATATATATATATATATATTATATATATATATATATATATATATATATACACACACACACACCACACATATATATATATATATATATATATATATATATATATATATATATTATATATATATATATTTGTATATATATATCAAACTACAAATGTCCTTTAATATCTAATTCGCTCTACACGAAATTAATATCATATATGTTTTAACCGAGGGGGAATTTATTAAGCGATAATAGAATTGCCGGCCGACAGGCGCGAACATCGACCTCTCAATTCCAGGACTGGCAGTGAAGCCTTAGCCAACCCAGCCACCGCAAGAGATATAAGTTTATGCCGCCTATTAAATTCCCCTCGGTTAAAACATTTATGAAAATATATTAATTCCGGGGTGGAGCGAATTAGTATTAAATGAGGATTTGTAGCTCGAATATGTATATGAATCACGGTAATGTGATATGACGTATATATATATATATATATATATATATATATATATATTATATATATATATATATATATATTATATATATATATATATATATATCATTCAAGCTACAAATGTCCTTTAATATCTAAATTCACTCTACCTCCCAATGATATATTTTCATATATGTACGAAGGGGAATTATTACAACTAAAAAATTCCCCTTCGGTACATATATTGAAAATATATCATTTGGGAGGTAGAGTGAATTTAGATATTAAAGGACATTTGTAGCTTGAATGATATATAAATGAATAAGGGTTATGTGATAATTATTCTATATATATATATATATATATATATATATAGTATATATATATATATAATATATATATATATATATATATATATATATATAAATATATATGTTCATATATATATATATAAATGGAGTACTTAAAAGTTTTTTTTAACTTATTAAAAAGCTCTGATTTATTTTTCAATGTAAGGCACCAAATTGGATTCATATCCGAGGGGTAAAATAGTTAGAAATGAACGTCTCTCTTAATTCTAGGCGTTAAAATGAAATATAAAGTTGAAAATATTTTACTTTTTAAGCCACACTGTAATATGATATTCTGCTTGGGGTTAAGGTGAAAAAAATATTAGTGTTTATATTCATAGATGCTCAAAACATAAAACTGTTTGAGTTAAATGAGGGAAGCCGAAGGGAAACCTAAAGTATTTTCTCAGTTTTAGAAATTGTTAGGACGTTGAATAGTGATGATTGAATAAACTGATTTTTTATTGTTTACGAAATAATCTTTCATTTCTATGTGCTAATTTGAATGCTGTACTTTAATTGCTCTTTCCTTTCTAACAGGCTAAAGTTACTTTTTTTGCAAAAGTTACAATCTTCTTGACTTTTTAACGATATAAACTAACTTGTCTGGTCTTTTGCAAGAAATGTATTAAGTACCGGTTTAATGTAATTTGTAAATTTACATTTTACACTGAATTTTCCCGGCACTTGAAACATTTAAAACTTTTTTCTTTACATTTTAAACCCAAAACTTTATCATAGACATAATGATTCTTCTTTAATGTATCCAATTCTTAAGCTGTTTATATTCTCGAGGAATATTTAAAATTTCAATATACTTTCGCTAATTTCAAATATCTTTCCCATTTTTACCAATATTTCTGTCGTGAATTACACCATGCATATTTTGTTTTGCCGATTACTGAAGAATTATAGAAGGCAACGTGAGTGCATTTTCTCGTGTTGTTTACTCTGTGTAAATCCATTTCTGACAAGAGATGAATGCTATTATTATGTCTTGATTCATAGAATTCCTAAATTTATCTATTTTGACTATAGCATCATTGCGGATCTTGCTTCTATAGCAGTGATGAAAATAATTATTCTGTACTGCGTTCCCAAAAGTAATAGAGGAATAATACCCTAAAGCTATTCCTTTTATCCTTTGAGTTTAACCATTTCCATATTGATTTGCACTTGCTTTGAGTCAAACCTATGTCCATTTTTCTCTTTGTGAAATGACTGAATGTATGGTTGCAATTAAATGATTGGGGATGATGTTCAATTTGATGATCTTTTCAATGAAATTGTCCTTTGCAGCAACGTCACGTGATATAAATTTTTTTTTTACTATATTTATCTGGGAACTCTCTCTGCCACTAGAAGTTGTAAACAGCAACAGTGTGGAAGAGTTTAAAAGAAAGCTTGACAAAATCATTAGAACACTGTAAATGAGCAGTAAAACCTGCTCCTTGAGATACCTAAGTAAGCACACGATGTCTCCTCGGGTGGACTAACAAGTCTTTGAGAGATTCTAATCCTTGTAACTCCTTGTAAAATCTCTCTCTCTCTCTCTCTCTCTCTCTCTCTCTCTCTCTCTCTCTCTCTCACGTTCCTTATTATGAATTGTCACGCCTCGTCTTGTAGCGATTTTTGCTCGGCAATTTTCTTGCTGATTTCCCCTCTCGCACGTGTGCTTGAGGCGCTAACTTTGCTAAGTTCCCCATTAACAGGATAAAAGCTCTCCCGGAATCACTTTATCACAAAGAGTTCGACTTGGAAGTTTTCTTTGCCTTCCGCTGTGAAGCTCGTTTTCTCCTTTTTTCGTCTTTTACTTTCTTTTTCTTCTTCTTTTTTTCTATCTTATTTGTCATGGCGCCAATTGAGGGAAGTTTAGAGCGTCTTTTTCGAAGTATTCAATCATGATATTCTCTTTCGTTAGGGAAAATTCGAGTTAATTGGTGAATTATTGCTCTGCCATTTATATTATGTTCGTGCTCAGAGCTTACAGGAAAGATCTTGTGGTTACAAATATAGCTTCACCCAGGAATTTTTAAGCTCTAATGTGTGTTCCCTTTTTTTTTAAATCATTCCTGCGAAATACAATAAACCTTGTGGTCTCATTCTTTGTCAACATACTGAAGTTTTCTAAATAGAATAGTGCCATGCAGGTCTTACTGGGTCTATCAACATAATGACAGAGCAAGTTTAATGGTCCACCACTCATCAAATACCTTAGATACTCTTGACTAAGTATCCATGTAAAATTACTTGTCCCCAAATCAATAACACCTTCCAAGACTGTTGTTTTTTGTTTTTTAAATCCTCACCTTTTGAGGTTCTGGCCATTCTTGTTTATATCTTATTTTCTATCCTCATCTTTCCACAAGAATGATGCTCACCATGGCATAGACTGATAGGAGGCTTTTCCACTTGAGTTTTTTATGAGTGAAGTATAGTTCTTCTTGGGTCATAGCATGATGATCTCGGTAATCTCTTGGCCTAACAGTTTAATTTACTTGAGTCTTTATTGGTAATTTCTTTAAATTTAACTATAGAGTATATATATATGTATATATATATGTATATATATATATATATATATATGTATATATATATATATATATATATATATATATATATATATATATATATATATATATATATATATATAATTTGTTTTGAAAGTTTATGGTGACTGTCGATGTTACAACGAATAGAATTAAGAGAGTTTAATGAATGTTAAAACACCAGAAAGTGATGGAATTGCTTGTGATATGCTGTGTCAAGGTAGAGACACTGTGACTGAAAAGCTGGCCATGGTTGTGTCTGGATGAGGGAAACATTCTGGAGTAATGGATGCGAGGGATAACTGCTCCACTTTACGAGGTAAAGATGATAAAGGCGACTGTAAGATTTATGCGGCATAATGATATACACTGTACATGGAGGGATGAAACTGCTAACACTAACTGGTTACTTTAGGTGATAGAACAGATAAAAGTATTTTTAGATGGTTCTGTCATGTAGGGAGAATGGACGATGAAAGGTTTGGAAAAAATACTGCAGAATTCATAGGAGGTTTTTAGGTAGAGAAAGGACTGATGATTTGCTCAGAACAACGAGGTAAGATCACATCTCCTGCCCAGTGTATATCAACTGACTCCTCTCGGGGGAGAAAACCGTGTCACTTGACCACAGCAGCTGTGTTTGTGCGTGTGTGTGTGGTTGTTCGTGCATATGCATGTTTCTGGGTGTATTCTTGTGGGTGCTAATGTTTATTATTTACGTTTTCTAAATAAATCAGCCCAACAGATTTTATGCATGTCAGAGAAAAACAAAAACTAAAAACTAATTAGCTTAACATTATCATAGGGAAGAAGTTTCTTTAAGTCAAGAACAACATATTTGAGAAGTACAATATCTGCAGTGTGTATGTTCTAACGGGAGTCCTTTTTCATCGTTGCAATGCAGTGATTCGAACGATTACTGGCCTTCATTTAACCTCAGTGAGGATCATGGCGTGAAAGGAGTCTCTTGATTTCATTCTTGTCGGATATCAGAGCTTTGGGTGAAAACTTCTCCAAAATGAAAAGTTTTCAAGACGTGAAGAGTCCAATGCTCCTGGCTAATGTTATTACTTAAAACTTGTTTAACCTTCCTAATTTCTAATAGGAGAGAGGAACCAATATTTTGTTTCCAGAAACATGAATTGGAACAAAGATGTTTACAAACATTATAAAAACTGTTTATAGAATTTTTTTTTTACATTTCTGATAAATCCGTTTTAGGACATAGGTATACGAAGCAGTATGTTTACCAGCAGTGAATCAAACCTACTTCTAAACTGTACAGTTTAGAGAAACTCTTGGCCACGCATTCTCTCTCTCTCTCTCTATCTCTCTCTCTCTCTCTCTCACACACACACACACACACACACACACACACACATATATATATATA
>NC_061107.1:100342382-100359882 GCF_015104395.2 Macrobrachium nipponense
TTCAGTTGTTGGTTTCGAAATAAATTTTCTTCGAGAGATGAATCCAGCCAACGTCCACAGGAAATCTACGTGCATGCAGGGCTAATTAAGAAAAAAAAATGAAAAAAATAAAAAGCGTATTTTTTGTCAGCTTGAAAAATTTAAGTCGTTTTAAATTTTGTATCTGATTCCTTTAACTTTTCTCACCATTGCCCTTACCAAATGATTTTTTTCTTACTTTTACACTAAAAGGTATGTAAGAAGCAATTTGCTGATTTGATTTACAGTCACCTATGATAGGCCACATCAGGAATAAATGATCTTTTGATGTAGCCAATGTTGTACTCCTGCTTTACTGGCTATAACTGGGAAACTGTTAACTACAGAGTTATTGACTGTGATAGATTTAATGACGACCTTTCTCTTCGCTCTTTACTTAACTAGGCTACTTCTACTCGGTCTGCTTTACGTTCAAGGGACATCAAAAAGATAGTGGAAAACAAATCCGGGTACATTTAGCAATGTGTTTCGGAAAAGCATTTTTCTTTTTTTTTTTTTTAAGAGCAGGAATTATAGAAACCGGTACCAGAATTTTGTTGCCTCATAAGGCGCTTATGATTCCGCCTTCAGAGTACTTACACGTCTGAAGAGAGGTTTGAGTAATACCAAGCTCTGAGAAAATGGGGATAAAATACATTTCATATGAAATGTCAGGAGAAAAGGAAACATCAAATAAGAATGCCAATTTATCGTAAACAATTGTGACGTGAGAATTTATATCAATAGCTATTGTTTTTGCTCTCCTCTGTTTCTTTTCTGATATTCTCAACCCTTTTAGCAGGTGGTGATGAGATTCAGTTTGAGTTAATTCTCCAATTCAATGCAGACTTTATTTCAGGTTTATCATTTAATCTTACGCCGAAATGGCTGGCCAAATGAAAATGAAGAGTTTTTGACCTAGGTCATTCTAAAATCATCCATCAAATACTCAATTCGCAATCGTTTCCTTTACATATAACAATTTTCTAAATTCCGAGAGAGATATTATGAAGACTGTGTTCTTTGATGTTCCCGACCAGATATTATGATTCAGTTTCTACTACATATTAATATTTGGTCAGAATAAAGTTTTGCTATTGCGTCACCGAGCCCAAGGCTTTGCTCGTTATTAAGGCTTTCTGAGAAATTTCCGGGTGGGCCCCAGTCAACATGTTAATCTTCTAGAGCAAGCAGTCTTTCAAGTTAAATTCTTGTTTTCTCATAAGAAGGACATTTTATTTTATATCCCCGCTGCTTACCATGATTTTCGATTCTTTGCCAGATTATTTACGAAGTTAAAATATATTTAAAAGGAGAATAACCCAAAAAACACTTTGCTCAGCCATAATAAGAGCTGCTTTATTTTTCTTAACTTGAAATAAGCAGCGAATAAGAGAAAATGTATCTAGCAACTGGACAACCCAAAATGCAATCATATACCGATGACGTTTTCGGAAAAATAATGAACAGGTAGTCACAGAACTTCATCGTTTTGGTAATAGTTTTCCTGTGTCATCATTCTAATATTCATTTTACCCATCCCCCCCCTTTTTTTTTTTTACTATATTTATTGAAGATTTACTCTAAAATAATGATATCACTTTTGGCTTTTTATTTTGTGCTCGTGTTTACGTACCTGTTTAACAACAAAAATCTGCAGGAAGCCTTCACAGTGTCTATCTTTAAATACATCAGCTAAGCCTTGCACGTGTTGCTAAATGCTTTCTCCCGAAAGATATTCCATCCGATCGTTAGGCAAACGAGTATCCTAACCAATTGCCGGACAAAGTGCGTCTTCCTCCAAGCAATTTGAATACAAATGGGCTTTCCCATCGGCATTCACTTGCAGAGTCATTTGCCTTTTAGATCGTATTCATCCAGAACAAAGGACTGACGCTGAATTCAAGGCGAATTTTAAGCGTTCCACCAAGATCATGGATTGTCTGGTAGGAGGCTTCTTCGCAGGGCCAGGATTTGCAATTTACCTTCTGAAATCAGATCCTGACTGTAAATAATGCGGCGTAAAGCCATCGGGGGATTTTGTCTTTTATTGCTTGGAGGATCAGAGATGCAGCAGGGCTCTCTATCTTTACAGAGCCATGAACGAAACTTTAAATAGCGAGTAAATACATTGAGTGGCTTCCTAAAAAAAAAGCAGAACAAAAACTAATTCTTGCAGTTTCTCTTTAGGCTTCGCCCTTGACAGTACGGGAATAAACCATGACTTTGTACGTCACTGATATATGCTATAGATATCACGGGGATTAGGGAGTTTCCCCTTGTTTGTTCGTTTCGTTGGTTTGTTTTTGTAAAATGTTAACCTTGGAATTATTGTATGCTAGCAAATACGAGTCGATTTCGTTCCAGATTTTTATGAATTCGAAAACGAGATGTAAACGAACAAACAGAGATCTGTAATAGAAAAACATGCATTTATTATCATTTTTTGGGCCGGGTATTTTCTCTTCATCCTCCCTGTCCCTTTCTCACACACACAAACATATATATATATACATGTATATATATATATATATATATATATATATATATATATATATATTTATATATATATATACACACACACACACACACACATATATATATATATATATATATATATATATGTATATATATATATATATGTATATATATATATAATATATATATATATATATATATATATATATATATATATATAGTATATATGTCAGTATTTGCAATAGAAGTGAACTCTCTCTCTCTCTCTTCTCTCTCTCGTCTTCTCTCTCTCTCTCTCGTCTCTCTCTCTTCTCCCTCTCCTCTCTCTCTCATCTCCCTTGCGTTCTCGTACATGCATGTATGCTGGATGAAAACGCTTTTTTCAATATTCCTACTATTACAACTATAGTCGAAACACCTATGTCTGTGAAAGAGAGAGCGCCCCGTCGCCTTGCACCGTGACATAATTCCATTTCTCGAAGAGAGAATAAGGAATATGAATACCCTGACCTATGACCTTGACCTATCATATCTCTTGTTTATTTTTTGCTTAGTATCATTCAAACTCACTGGATTCAGCGCCACCAAAATTTTCATTTTCATAACGAATGTTTGTTTCCTGTTGTGCTTCAGTTGGGTTTGTATTTCTGTTTTTTTCCTCATCGTATTTTACAAGATAATTAGAAAACATCGGTCCGCTGGCTTCCTGTCCATTGTAGGCAACAATTGATTTCGTAAGTACTCTCGTACAAGCAAAACACTAATCATTTATTGAACCATAAGATAAGTTTTCCCACAAGAGATATGCCATTCTATCGCCAAGCAAGCGAGCATCCTAACCATTGCCGGACAAAGTACGTCTTACTGGAAGCACTTTGAATACAAATAGCCGTTCCCATTGGAGCTCACTTGCAGAGAGTCATTTGCCTTTCAGATCGCATTCATCCAGAACAAAGGACTGACACAGCATTCAATCGCAATTTTAAACATTCTACCAAGATCATGGAATACCTGGTAGGAGGCTTCCCGCCCTCCCAATAGCGACCGGCTGCCTAGCATTTCCCTTTATTCAGGAAATCAGTTTCTGGTAGAGTCACAGATTAATCAGTTTTTTTTTTCTGTCTGTAAATCGATGCACATCGAGCTCGCCTTTTCTGTTATAACATGAGATAGCCAAATAAGTCAAGGAATTCATGATCTGTTTTGCAAACTTAATTCAATTGATTTTATTTGGTGTCTTTTACGATTAACGGATAATGCTACCCAAATTTTTAATAAGAATGACTTTTCTGATAGAATATCCCAGACAGATTTCCAAATGTTTTCAATAACCGATTCTCTCTCTCTCTCTCTCTCTCTCTCTCTCTCTCTCTCTCTCTCTCTCGTCCAGAGAATGTACACTCACTCAGTAATTAGTGACAGCAATGTTGAGGAACAACACAAGTTCCCCGAGGTTGCTTGGGGAATGCTGGAGGCGACATGAGTTGCGTATCTCTCCGTTTAATTGCATAGCTCACGTTCATTCAAGGGATAGCGACATTGGAGAACCAAATGTGTAGCTAAAAATGTTTATCGGACCTCTGCAAGGGAGGGTTTGATTTGTGATGGGGCTGACAAAGCCAGTGGGAGGTGACATTAAGGAATAGTATTCATGAGTTGATTCTACTTTCTAGATAATCGTCTGTGCCAAATTGGACAAAATAGCAAGAGTTTCAATATGAAATGCTAATTCAGTTTTCAGCGTTTGGGATGTTTTTTGTGACTTTGATGTTTCTGAATTTATGGCCCTAAAATTTGGCTATAACTCTTAAGTCTGCGAGGTAATTAGAGTCCGTCTAAAAATAAGCTTGCAGAATAAAATATTTTAGTGTTTTATTTACTGACAATTCGTAATATCTCGCCTCACATTTACTTTCCCAGCCTCTGTTTTGCCTGACGTTTATAACCTATTCTTTAACAGATTGGTCTATCAATTTTGTAGTTTCCTGCCATCCCCTACCCGCCGAACTCTGCTGACTACAGCCATTTTTGTTCTAGTGCAGCAAGAAAATCGCATAATTATTCTTCATAAAAAATTCCACTGACCAGAATTCGATTGACGTTTAAACGAAATCTTGTCCGTTTTCAGAAAACTTAATGTAAGTATTCAAGAAAGAAGGATTATTTTCGTTACCTAATCGATGCAGAAATAATGATCTTTCTTGTGCCCTTTCTAAAGCAAGCCACATCTTTCAACACTTCTCCTTCAGCTTATGCGGTGAACCATCATGAGTTTTGCAGCGGTTAGTTAACTGTATTCTCTGAAGAGATATTCCATTCTAGCATTACGCGTATGACAAGGCGAAGTGCCTATCCCCTCGAGTACCTGGAATAAACAAAGCCATTTCCATTGGCTCTCACTTACAAAGAGTTATTTGCATTTCAAATTGTATTCGGTCATAACAAAGACTAACGCGGTATTCAGAGACAATATTTATGTCCTACTAGCCAAGATCCTGGATTGGTTAAAAGAAAGCTCCTTCATAGTTGGTGGCGTGGCAATTTATTCGGGAGCCAAATCTGTTTTTTAGTTATGTCAAGTTAAAGTGATCCATATTTCGGCACCAGAACAGGCGTCGGACTCGCTGAATGGAGGTTATATTGTCTTCTCTTAATTTGAATGGTTATTTTTGTTATGTCAGGTTAAAATGATCCATATTTCGGAACCAGGACAGGCATCGTACCTCGCTGAATGGAGGATATATTGTCTTCTCGTAATCTGAATGGTTATTTTTGTTTTATCAAGTTAAAGTGATCCATATTTCGGAACCAGGACAGCCATCGGAGATCGCTGATTGGAGGTTATATTGTCTTCTCGTAGTTTGAATGGTTTTGTTTATCCGGACGATTTATTGTTTCTGAATGATAGAAAACACTTTCTCATAAGGATCTGACATGGTAAAGGAGGTATGCGTTCACGACGTGCTTTTCACTTGTAATAATCACATAACAGGAAAGTCGCCTACTTGATAGCATTTTGAATGCAGAACTTTCACCGAATGATCTACTACATTAATCGCCTTTAAGAGCAAAGTAAATTTTTACCTAGATAGGACATCTTGAATTTCTGTAAAAAAAAGTCAAGCATATCTTAGTTTAACCAGACCACTGAGCTGATTAAAGCTCTCTAATGGCTGACCCGGAAGATTAGATATTTCTACGTGGTTAGGAACCAACTGGTCACCTAGCAATGCTGGACCTACAGCTTATTGTGGGATCCGAACCACATTTTATCGAGAAGTGAATTTCTTTCACCAGAAATAAATTCCTCTGATTCCGCGTTGGCCGAGCCGAGAATCGAACTTCGGACCACCGGATTGGTAGCCGTGCGTGAAAACCACTCGTCCAACGAGGAACTTTGAATTTCTGTCACCTCATTTTTTCCACGTATTTCAAGATAATTCATGGCAATTAGACAAATGGAGAATTAATATATTTTCAAAATGAATTGATCTAATCTGAATTCTATTTCCTTGCTTAATTTAGCTTATACGCAGTGCTCTTTTGTAGGCACCGTTTTCATCTGGAATCTTTAACAAGTGTGACCGGCAAACATAAAAAAAAAATACTTTTTCTATAAACTGGGAGTGATTTTCATTCATCATCATCTTACCATTCTCTCTCTTGTCTTTATGGATAACGTGCTCACCACAAAAGAAAAATCTGTTTGTTTTATCTAACCGAAAATAAAATAGCGTAAATGTCACAACAAAGTCAAAATTACTATTCAATGTTTCTGCAAAGGGACAGACATTGTTTCTTCGGTGGCTCAGAAAATACCGGTTGCTTACGGCTTTCTCTCTCTCGAGTGATTTTCCATTGAGTTGCCTGGCTGACGAACAGCATGAATAATTGCCGGATAAAGCGAATACTGATCCTCACTATTTGAATACAAATGTCCGTTATCACTGGCAAAGTAAATTTGAGATAGTATCTATCAAGAACGAAGCTTCGATTTGTTTTCAAACAGTTTTAAACGCTAGATCAACAGAGAAATATTGGTTATGAATTAGTTCGTGGTTGTATCACGTAATGGCAGAATCGAAGTTAAATCTTGTTATTGATTTGAGAACTAAGATGGACTTGAGCTCCTGTGCATTTCTATGGTGCTATGGATAAAGTAAATAAAAAATAAGAGAAAATAGTGGGAATATCATTCTACACATAGTTGTTTCATTATTATTGTTTTCTCTTGTAATATGTATAAAAAATCTTGAAGACTTTTTGAGAACATTATTTGACTATTGCAGAATTTCTCCAAGAATTACCTGAAGTGCTCTCTCTCTCTCTCTCTCTCTCTCTCTCTCTCTCTCTCTCTCTCCAGTTCCGAGGACAAGCTGCCATTTGGTATTTATGAAATACATTGTTATTGTTTTCTCTTATATGTATTAAAAATATTGAAGACTTTTTGAGAACATTATTTGACTATTGCAGAATATCTCCAAGAATTACCTGAAGTGCTCTCTCTCTCTCTCTCTCTCTCTCTCTCTCTCTCTCTCTCTCCTCTCCAGTTTCGAGGACACGCTGCCATTTGGTATTTATTGAATGCAATATATGCAATACAGTGAAACAACACAAGTTTGTTGCCCACAATGACAGAATCTGATATTGCGAATGGAGTAACTTATCTCAGCGTCTAATTAGAAAGTTAGTTTTCATTCAAGTGACGAACCCACAGTGACCAAGGAAATAAATTATACTTGAACTTATGAATGGAATGGAATGGAATATAGATTTTAGGACAAAGTCCAAGCACTAGAACATATGAGATCATTCTGCGCTGGAAAGGAAATTGAGAGTAGGTAGGTGTTAGGAGAGGGCAGATAGTTAAGATGGAAGAAAGGTAATGCGAATGGAGTTACAGTAAAAGGAATGATAGGAGGTTGCATCTAGGGGCCGAAGGGACGCTGCAAATAACCTTTAGTAGTGACTACAGTGCATCCCGTCTGGTGTACTGACGGCGCTTGTGAATATATAAGGGAAACAAAATGAATCATAAATTCCTGCTTTGTCCAACCCCTCTTCTTAGAGTACCGAAGGTCTACTGTAAATATTTGCTGTAACACTGACTGTCAACCTAATAGTTATTCTCCAGAACCGATGCAGAACTGACAATCTGATAATATTTTTAAGAAATTCTTAATAGCTAAACAGTTTCATGGAAAATGAAATGTTAAGGTTAAAGTTCATACTCGACATAAAATTTCATATATATATATATATTATATATATATATAATATGTTATATATATACATATATATATATATGTATATATATATATATATAATATATATATATATATATGAATAATTATCACATTTCCGTGATTCATATAAATCATTAGAGCTACAAATGTCCTTCAATATCGTTTTTTTTGGAATTCAGTGGTCAGTCGTACTTCAGACAGGAAGGGTTTATTTGTGGCAGGCAGAGAGAGAGAGAGAGAGAGAGAGAGAGAGAGAGAGAGAGAGAGAGAGAGAATGAAAACTTCCTAGTAAAACAAGATAACGAATGGGATTCTTATTCAGCTCAATTTATTAAGTCTTATCAATGGGCGACATTAAGAGAAAATACCAACTGTAGCTAAATTCGAAAATGCGAAATTTATTTCATTGTCATTCTTTCTTTGCTTCGTGTACTTTCAGATAAAAGAAGATTCCAGATTGCAAATTCCGTCCACGACACGTTCATTCCATATATAACGACGATGGCCATTCATACGATGGTAATGAAATCTACACCAATAATGGTTCATTAGAATAAGATGTCACAAAGGTAAGAGATCCGTTGTATGATGAAGAGTATATAGAGAGGTTTGGAAGGGCCCTGGAATTATTTATCGACGTCTGGAAAATTAAAGCAGATTTTAGGACATAGCACATAGTAGATGGGGGGCCGTAGTGTCAACATTCATTAGCTATCCCAAGACGTTTGATTACAGAAGCGGAAGTATGAATGAAAGTAATGGTGTTTCACCATCCTCCCCAACCCACTCTCTCTCTCTTCTCTCCTTCTCTCCAACTCGTCTCTCTCTCTCTCTCTCTCTCTCTCTCTCTCTCTCTCTCTCGTGTATCTTCTTCAAGTTTTAGTTGTAATGTTGTCTGTCTTATTTGTTGAAATGCCCGTACGATTTTTTGCTTGATGATCTGAACGAGAGTTCTAATGTTTCTATTATCAGTAAAAGTCGTTCTGTATTGTTTATGTAATAGAGCAGATAATGGCGGTATTATCATTTTTGGTGTGGGTAATAGTACGAATATTGTGCTTACTGAGATGAGGAATTGCTACTGAGGGTGATGAACTTAATTGCTATATATATATATATATATATATAATATTATATTATATATATGATATATATATATATATATATATATATAGATATATATATATATATATATATATATATATATATATATATACATATATATATATATATATATATATATATATATATATATATATATATATATATATATATATGTATATATATATATAGATATATATAATAACCTAATAATATTATATATATATATATATTATATATCTATAATAGATATATAATAGTTATAATAATATATATATCTATATATATAAGATATATTATATATATGATATAATATATAATATAATATATCTTATATAATATATATAATATATCTATAATATAGAATATAATATCTATATATATATATAATATATTATAAAATATCATATATAATATATATATCTATTATATATTAAATATTATATTAAATAAATAATATATATATATATTATATATATAAATATAATATATATAAAAATAATTAACTTCAACATTGGAGAAAAGGATTTGATAGGTTAATCCTACGTGAACAGGCAATAAAAACAATAGGCAGGTTAAATTAACGTGGAAAATCAAGCAGTGTAAATTTCTTGCAAAAATGAAAATTAAATAGTCCGCTACGTTATAATATATATAATATATATATATATATTATATAATATATATTATTATAATATATATAATATATACATATTAATATATATACTAAAATACATATTACTATAATATATATATTATATATATATACTATATTATATATATAATTTAACATATATATATATATAAATACATATATATATAATATATATGATATAATATATATATTATATAATCATATATATTATATATATATATAATATATTATATATATATATAATATATATAATCTATATTCTATATCTATATTATATATAAGTATAATAGATATAGATATACTATTTATATAATAATAATAATAGATCTATATATATAGATATATAATAATAATATATATATATAATATTAATATAAAAATAGATCTATAATATAGATCTATAATAATTAATAATATATTATATATTAATATAAATTAATATATATATATATATATATATATATTGTATATATATATATATATATATATATATATATATATATATATATAATTATATGTATCTATAACGTACGAGACTATAATTTTCATTTTGCAAGAAATTTACACTGCTTGATTTTCCAACCTTATTTAACCTGCCTATTGTTTTATTTGCCTGTTCGAGTCAGATTCAACCTTATCAATCTTTTCTCAATGTGAAGTTATTTGATTATTTTGAGCACACACTCTTCTCATTACTTCTGCCTTTTTAGTTTTCTGAAAATAAAACTATTGTGACGGCTTTGTCAGTCCGTCTGCACTTTTTCTATCCATCCTCACATCTTAGAAACTACCAAGGCTAGAGGGCTGCAAATTAGTATGTTGATCATCCATCCTCCAATCATCAAACACGCCAAATTGCAGCCCTCTAACCTCAGTAGTTTTATTTCTAAATTTTATTTGGGGTTAATAGATAGATAGAATATAAGATTTAGGCCAAACGCCAGGCTCTTGTACCTATGAGGTCATTCACCGCTGAAACGGAAATTGACTGCTAGAGTACTTGACAGATGTAATAAGAGGAAAACCTCGCAGTTACACTATGAAACAATTGTTAAAAGAGGTTGGAAAGACAGACGGAAGAAAGGGCATATGAACGGAGGTGCAGTAAAAGGAATAAAAGAGGTTGCAGCTAGGGGCCGAAGGGACGCTGCAAAGACCCTTAAGTAATGCCTACAGTGCACCACGTGAGGTGCACAGGCGGCACTACTGCTCCTACGGGGTTTAAAGTTATCCGTAATCGGCCAGAACACCACGGGGTCGTGCTAAAAGTTTCATGGACGGCGGCTCATACAGCATTACATCGAGACCACCGAAAGATAGATCTATTTTCGGTGGCCTTGATTATATGATGTACAGAAAACTCGATTGCGCCGAAGAAACATCGGCGCATTGTTTTAGATTTGAGACCTCCCTCTTCGGATGTATCATGCTTCTGTTAATCGAGCTTTGTAAGTCTTATGGTATTTTCTGATGAGGACAACATCATCTACATATTTTAAGTCTTTTAAGTTTCTGCCTCTGCCTCGCTATAAAATGCATGAGAAGCGCAATCGCTATATATGTGTTTGTCTCTATTGCAACATTTCAATTGCTTCAACTTACCGAAAAATACGGATATTATTATTCTATTATTGTTATTTTTATTTTTAGTATTTTTATTTTCAAAATTATTATCATTTCATTATAATCTTATAATTGTTATTTTATTATTCTTATTCTCATTTGTAATGTTTTTATTTGTATTTTTATTATTTTTCATCTCAATTTTATTATTTAAGTTTCTGCTTTTATTATCTTATTCAGTTTTAGGATTACTCCATCTGGAATCCAAAGAGATCTGTCCTTCACTTGTTTAGCAGACGAATACCTTCACCTGTTGCCGGACAAAGTGCATCTTAATCCAGGCAATTTGAATGCAAATGTTCGTTAGCATTTTCATTCACGCACTCAGCCAGTGAACTGTCTGTCGGATTGTATTCACGGAAAACATAGCATTGACACTGAGGCCAAAGAACTATTGGACAATTCTCTTAGGTCCTCAAATACTGACTGGCAAGTGGTCGTTCAGTCTCGCACAGTCAAAACAATCTAAGTTTGAAATCAGGTTGTTGACGTTGTAATGTGAAATTCAAGGGTTAATTGTGGCTTTAGTTAGTTGGAATTTAATTCATAAGTATTTCCCTAGCCTACATCCATACAAAAAGCAGCACAAAATAAAATGTAGAAATAGCCGAACAGATTGATATTACTTGATAGGATTGTTTGTGGTTTATTTAACAGTATTTTGATGTTAAATATTTCACTGAATATCTTTCCGAAATTTACCTTTTCTCATTCAGTCTTTCTTCAATCCTGAGGACTGTCGTCATTTGGTAATTAGCCATGGAAATGCTTAGTGACAAGGCGGGTTCCGTCTGGGCGCTAAGGGAATCTATCACCATTTATATTGGCAATATATCTCCTGATCTATAACTGATTCACTTACGGTAGATTCTTGGATGAGCCCTATGCCTACGAGACGTTAGTTTGGCGGCCGCTGATTGGCTTGGAGCTGCCTACCTCCCGGTACCAGCCAATCAGCAGCCGCCAAACAAACGTCTTGTAAGAATAGGGCTCATCCAAGAATCTACCTTAAGTGAACCAGCTTTAGTTACGTCAACAGGTTTCAGTCAAATAAAAGCACCTAATTAGTGACACCATTTTATGGAAATGTCAAGTGATCAATATTGTGGTGAATGTGGAAACATTGGAAATATGCATGTATTTTACTTTTGACCTTTAAGGAAAAACTTATTAGTTTGGTTTCAGCAAAAGATATTGCAAGGTTGTAGGATTAATTGTGTCTGTGTGTGTTTTTTTATTTTTTTTATTTTTTGTTTTTGATAAAGCTGAAAGTTTGATTTTGAGCGAATCTCTAGGAAAGACAGAAACACTGCAGTAACATTAATAAGTGACCTTATTATTGGACTCTGGCAAGGTTTTAAGAATGGGAAACCATTAGATTTCCCACTTTGAGGACTATGATTCAGGAAAGGATGCAGAGATCCAAATTGATTTTAAATTTACAATTCCTATAAACAACCATGCACGGATAAATTATGAATATTTCGAAATTATTGTAAATCAACTTTCATCATAAAATGTAAATATTTGTAAACAACCATTGAATAGTTTATTTCTTTAAAAATAAACCCTTAAAAGAAGAAGAGAAAAAACTTAGAGACCGAATATGTTGCTTAAACGCCCAATTTAAATGCGAAAGTGGCTAAATCGTGGAACTGGAGCTCGACGACTGTGTTGGAGGTAAATCTGATTCATTTTTATGGTAGTTATTGTCTATAATTCATTACTGTCGATAGTTTTGACATTCAGAGATGATTGTTCTGCTTAAAATCATTGGTTGCAAAACGAACTGGCTATACTGTGGCATTTCAGTTTCTACGTTTTTATCTTTGATTAATAGTCGATAATCGAGTTAACAAGGAAACAGAAATAGGAGGAAAAATGTTTCTCTTCTCTCTTTGCATATTTTTTGTTACTCTTGTAAGGTAAACATAACATCAGTTTATGACTGATCGACAATCAAATAATTTGAATAAATTCACTCTTTTACTTTGAAGATTCAAACATTCTTTATTACAAAAACTTTGATGATAACAATACCAGCGACAGTTTTTATCCTAAGAAATTTTTGTATGGAACAGATTAGACCCATAGCTAATACCTATAGTAGATTCACATCACTCGTACATATGATGCCTAAGCCAGTCCCTTACGCCGCTCCTGATTGGCTGTTGATAAGCCAATCACAGGGCTGGAAACTCTCAGTCTCCCTCGAGAGATGTATGTTCCATCTCTCCTGAGGGATACTTTTGAAAGACGTATCCCTCAGGAGAGGTGAAACATACATCCAGCCTATGTGAACTCTCGAGAGAGACTGAGGAGAGTTTCCAGGCCTGTGATTGGCTTATCAACAACCAATCAGGAGCGTCGTAAGGGATTGGCCTAGGCATCAGATGCACGGGCGATGTGAATCTACTATAGCATGCCTCATCCTTCATGTTGGGAAGTAAACGTGAAAAACACATTTACCAGCCATTAAAGGTGTGATCAGGATAATTGGCCACATTCTTTGACATGCAATTCATTAATCCAGTCCCTTTATTGTTCATTCGGAACAATAAAGGGAAGGCGAAGCGCCTGAATGACTTCCTGATGTGAAAGCCCTTGTACTAGAATCAAAGGAAACCTTCGAGTGACTTTGGGATTTGAACTAAAATGGTTGAAAATAGGAATGTCATTATGAAATGTTCGAGATAAAAACGAAATTAACATTTTCAGAAGTTCAATAAAACGGAGAATTTCTCCTTTATATCTTTGTATTTATGCACTGTGTACGTGTGTTTCCATAGGAATAATTGTTATATGACAAATGATAATTTCATCAATAAATTCATCTTTAAATATATGGCATCTATTATATATATATATATATATATATATATATATATATATATATATATATATATGTGTGTGTGTGTGTGTGTATATATATATATATATATATTATATATAATAGATGCCATTATATATATATATATATATATATATATATATATATATATATATATGTGTGTGTGTGTGTGTGTGTGTTTGAGTCCTAGGGGTTGTAATTAATAATTATTTAATATGTTCGTTGTGACCTTTATGGAATGCGGAGAGCAGAGCCTAAGCAACGACCTGATAAAGCTGATAAATGATTTCTGTGATGGCGTGATTCGAAAGTGCATAATTAAGCAGGGTCAACATTCGTCCTGTAGTTATGTGAGTTCATGGGTCTTTTCAAAGTGCCTTTGAGAAACTGGTTGTAGCCAGTAATAGGAGGCGTTGTCGAAGTGTGCATTCATATGCACGTGTGCGCCTCTTCCTTTGATAATGTTATCATTGACCAAGTCTATGGGAAGACTTGCATAGAGGTCAGTGGGAGAAAGGCAAGATGCCGGGAGAGCTCTGCGACAGTTTATCTATACTAAGTGCGTAATATTCTGAGTTGGCAATGGGTGAGTGTTGAATTACTTTAGCCAAAAGGAATGGCTTGTTACAAATTGTAAGAATGTTTAATCTTTAACTTTGTCTTTAAACTTATGTGTGCTAACGAGTGTGTTTCTTGTGTCTTTGAAACAGACGATTATGGCAAGGGGGGACCGAGAGTCCTAGGGGGACAGAAGGTCCCGTATGGGAGACTAGACAATTCGTGTGACAAATTACTGTTTTAGATATTTTAATGTTGGGGGGTTAACTGAGTTAAGTTAGTCAGTGAGACTTGGATTATTATCTTTCCATTGTTAAATAAATAGTTATTTTTTATATAACTTGACTCTCATTTTGATTACCTGTTAGAATGGAGAGAAAGAGGTGGAGAGAGAGAGAGAGAGATTGCGAGAGAGAGACAGAGGAGTTGCAGAGAGAGAGAGAGAGGAATTGTCGAGAGAGAGAGAGAGAGAGAGAGGGGCTGTGTGTATTGGTTTGCCTGACGCTCAGTGTTCCACGTTTACCAAATAAAACGAGATTAATATCCCGTTAACACACACACACACTCACACACACACACACACACACACACACACACACACACACACATACATATATATATATATATATATATATATATATATATTATTTTATACACCACACGCACACATATATATATGTGTATATATTATAGTATATAGATATATATATATATATATATATATATATATATACGTATATACATATATATATATATATATAATCTATATATCTTATATATATATATCTATCTATATATATATAATATTACTTACTATAAAATCACAAAAGTAAGCACGTGATTATGTTTAACACAGCAAAGCCCAGGGAAAATTTTTAAAAATGAAAAGACAGAGTGCCAAGTACTTTCGTGTATTTACCACATCTTCGGGGCACTTTGTGCCCCGAAGATGTGGTAAATACACGAAAGTACTTGGCACTCTGTCTTTTCATTTTTAAAAATTTTCCCTGTGGCTTTTGCTGTTATATATATATATATATATATATATATATATATATATATATATATATATATATATATATATAACATATACACACACACACACACATATATATATATGTGATATATATATATATATATATATATATATATATATATATATATATATATATATATATAAGAATTCTAAACACTGACTTTCATTTAAACGTTGATATTTATGAATTATAATAAAATTTTTTAAAAATATTTACTATATAAGTAAAAACGCTTCAGATTCTCAATCCTTCAACAGAAATAAGATATTTTAGATTTTAGAGCTGAAGTAAATGCAACAATACTGCTAGAGAATGCTTCAGAATTCTGGAAGCAAATCCTATAATCCTAAACTCATTTTCATGGGAGATTCGACCAAGATTTCGGAAGTTGCAATTTTTTGAACGCATGAAAAGTACATTTAAACTATTGCGCAGATGGAAAGATCGTAACAGCATGGATTTACTTGCAGTGAAAGATAAACTCAGAGCTTTGCAACCTCCATTACCCAATTTCGTCTTATCGTGCCATTAAGTTATTATGCTGTGATCCAAGTCAAAAGCAGAATTTGGGTAAAACAGGAATAGCAGGAATGAAATATTTTCAAAAACAGTTAGACTTACAACCGGGTGTTTCATTATTATTACAGACAGGCACTTTTAATGGTGGGATTGTGATTTATAAAGGTTACATTTCATTAGAATTGATTATTACTGTTGGTAACAGACATATATGGGTTTTGCTACAGAAAGTCTAATGCCATAATAATTTGAGACTTTTACAAATTTAACATCTTTGCAAAAATTTCGCGTTGTGTGTGTGTGTGTGTGTGTGTGTGAGAGAGAGAGAGAGAGAGAGAGAGAGAGAGAGAGAGAGAGAGAGAGACTGGTTCGTAAAGCAATCTTCTTCAACCATTAAAAGCTAAATAATGAGTCTCAGTTGGCGGTGGAGGCCCCATGCTATGGCTGGAATGCTTGTTACGTTTACTGTGCAATTACATCCAATGGATTGGTGTCGTAAACAGAAAACACAGTCTGTAATTTAATTCTGCTACCTAAATCTGTACTATAATTGATTTCCTGCTTCGCAAAAATAATTATGACATGTGAAAGATTAGAGTCAATGGAAGCTAAATCTGCAATGCATGCAGGAATGATGGAGTCTTCACGCCTTTATGGACGTAAAGTGTTTGTTGTATGGGGATGAAAGTAAGTCGAATCTGTTGAGGGGATCTTTTAATAGTAAATCGGGCATAAAAATAGTGAAAGGGCGAAAGATGCATGGACTAAATACAAAAAAAAAAAAAAAAAAAAATATATATATATATATATATATATATATATATATATATATATATATATATATATATATATATAGAAATGGATAAAAGTTAGATAGCTGTAGGTTAACATATGCGGAAAGATGGATACGATTTTTGAGGTAGATTGTCCATTTGCAGAGAGATTAATGTAATGAATGTAATGGAATAAAGAGAGAAATAAAACTGAATTATTGGATTGACTGTGAGGGAGACGTATTACGGAGGGGCACAGTTTGCGTTAGTGGCACGACACCCTACTGATGAATCTTCCTCAGTAGGAAGATTCATCGCTGAAGTACTCGATAAATGAAATAAATAAATGCTTGCAAACTGCAATGGACACATGCGCGTACGTATCATGCTGTGTAAATGAAAGACACAAGAGACTAAATGTTAATTCTACATGCTATAATTAATGGTAAGATGTAGTACTCTTGGCTTCGTGAATACTGTGTTCTCTCTCTCTCTCTCTCTCTCTCTCTCTCTCTCTCTCTCTCTCGGAGAGGGTGAAAAAATGAACTCCCTTATATTTGAATTGAACTACTAATGTTAGTTTAATATGACGCAACTTGCGTTAAATGATTTACTTACGTTAACGGTTACTGAAAGAATTG
>NC_061107.1:100364882-100369882 GCF_015104395.2 Macrobrachium nipponense
GGGCCTCTTGTAAATAAATAGATGTAAAGTAATTAGCTGAGTTTCTGACGACCTTTTCCTCTAGAGTAAATGTTCACTTTAAATCCTTTTTTATGGTAAGTTCAAGTAATTTACTCTGTTTTCCCTCAACTATTCCTGTTTACGTATTGGAGCCTTTCAAGGCCAGGCCCATATGTAACAATGACGACTGCTTGCCAGCATCGAATCCGGGCTTGCTTAAAAAAAAGCTTGTAAATCACGTTATCCCTTGTAAAACGTAAAATGTAAATGTTTTTACAAAGTGCAAGTCAAAGCACACTTGCAACGAAAGACACACACTGACTCACGGTAAGGTATACCATTCATATAATATGATTATTTTATAACAAATGTTAGCTTAAGGTACGTTTAAGTATTTTTATTAGAAGTGTTAAAAGAGTGCTAAGTTAGAAATATTATATTGTAACGGCGAAGTGCCGAGTGAATTCTCTGTTATTTTGCATTGTTCTCATCTGACGAGACACGAGCACGTGTTAGATAGATGCCAGAAAGTACTAGATCAAACTAGGAAGTGCTTTGCCAGGGTTTATTGTTGTGTTAGAAAGCCTAGCTAGTTAGGAGTGTTCTACTAATAGTTGCGGCAAAAGAAGTGTACAATTCTTTTGTCTGTGATATGTTAGGGGAATTCATTTTAACTTAGTTTTCATTCTAAGTGTTGGTAACCGCTTAGCACTCAGCTTAAGCTGAGCGTAAACGCTCTCTCAAGCCTGCGAGCCTCGTAAGCTTCACGCATGCGCTTTCCCAGCCAACCTTCGTTTCGCACAATGCAGCCATGTTCTTATCCCTTTAAGCATTATCTCAACGATTTAAGCAAAGTAACGTAAGTCTTGAATTTATAACGTAAATAATATTAATCTCAGTACTAGTAGTATCTATCGTTCTGCCAGAGAAATTAACGTAATTCGCCTTGAATAAGAGATTAGAATTTCACGTGTGTAAATCGCCTTTGCGTTTACAGAAAATCAGCTGATTCGCCATCGCTGATAGCACCCCGCATTGCTAACCCCTTCACGTGTTTCACCTAGCATCGCTCACTGAGCGAAAGTTCCATTTCATTTCGTACTGAACGTAACCTTTTCAATTTACAAATGTTTGCTAACATTTCATCTTAAAATCCATACTGTCATTTTCACTTGTCACAGGGACCTAGTATCCTTACGTAAAGTTAAAGTAAATCTTAAAAGTAGAGTATATTACAAGAATTGTTAATGTAAAACGCGTCTTTGTGAAATTCATATTGAAACGCAAATCATTCCATATAAGCGCAAGCCGCTACCATTAACGTAAACATTGTTCACCGTGAGCGTGTTATTATTTTCATAAAACGTATTCCAAAGCAATTCTTTCATTAAACGTTAATGTAAGCAGATAATTTAATGCAAGTGCGTCATATTAAAACTAAAAGTATTAGTTCAATTACATACAAGGGAGTTCATCATATATCATTTTCCCCCTCTCAGAGAGAGAGAGAGAGAGAGAGAGAGAGAGAGAGAGAGAGAGAGAGAGAGAGCCTATTATCCACGAAGCCAAGAGTACTACATCTATTACCATTATGCATTCAGAATTAACATTATTTTAGTCTCTTGTGTCTTTCATTTACACTGAGCGTGATACGTACGCGCCTGTGTCCATTGCAGTTTTGCAAGCATTTATTTCCTTTATCGAGTACTTCAGCAAAGGACTGAGCATTTTCAAATCACCATTACCTGTCGTTGCCCGAGGGGTCTTTTCCATTTTTTATCACAAAAGACTTGCGTATACCGCAAGCACAAACCGCACAGTGTGCCACTGCAACCTTCATTACTTCCATCAAGGAAGTCGTTACCAGTGTAGGACTGGCCACCACCAGTGCATGTCAGGCCTTATCATTTTACAGTGCCACTAATTCTGGACCCTGTCCATTGACTGGCTGCTGCAGTACTCCCACTTTTTACTTTCTCTCCTTCACCATTACACTCTGCCACGAGCAGTGCCATTTCTCTTCAGTATATTTGAG
Organism: Macrobrachium nipponense; assembly: GCF_015104395.2. Lineage (NCBI taxonomy): Eukaryota > Metazoa > Arthropoda > Malacostraca > Decapoda > Palaemonidae > Macrobrachium > Macrobrachium nipponense. The sequence continues at coordinate 100,366,918 of NC_061107.1, forward strand.
TATACTGCATTTAGTGTCGTCCGACGGGACACACCAGCACGCTACCAGTGCCCAAGGAACGCCTCCATAAGTGCCATTGCACCTGTACAGGCCGTACAGGTAGCCCTTTACCTGCGTGTCCGTCCTTACGGAACGCCCAAGTAATTAGTGTGTTCATGTACAAGGGTCAGTGATCCTTAGGAACACTCAACAAGGGAACGCCTCCCGAAAGTGCCGCAATACCAGCCCTAAGTACTGTCAAAAAGGAACGCCTCCTCATAAGTGCCGTGGACCTGTACAGGCCGTACAGGTAGCCCTTCACCTGCGTGTCCGTCCTTACGGAACGCCCAATTAATTAGTGTGTCCATGTACAAGGGTCAGTGATCCTTCGGAACACTCCAAGGGAACACCTCCCAAAGTGCCGCAATACCAGCACTACTAGTGTTGTCCAAAAGGAATGCCTCCATAAGTGCCGTGCACCTGTATTGGACCTACAGGCTGCCCATTCCAGCGCCTCCCAACTTAGGAACGCCCTTAAGTGTGATGTATGCCGCACACTCCATTTGATTGTCTCACCTCATTAGAAGGTGCCATTCCAGAAGTGCCACCAACTTACGGGACACTTCCCAAGTGCAACAGGGCACCCAGTCTTTTCAGACTTTTTCTCTACCACGTCGCAGAACACATTTCCAAGTGAGTGCCACTTTACACAGTAGGCACTCCCATTCCATCCAGTACTGTTCCTGGCCATCATTTTCATCCGAGCCTCTACTGCAGCCTAAGGGAAATGTCTTCCCCTGCTTCCCGCGACTTCTTTGCCATAGAGCTAGAGAAGCTCCGAACCCTCATAACTCTGGGCAAGGAGGCCGGTTACACTGGACCAGCACTTGACCAGTGGATGAAGGCGCAGCAGGATGCCGCGCGCCTGCAAGAAAGGGAAGAAAAAGAAACCAGAGAAAAGCCAGAGAAGCAGAAAGGAAGGCAAGGGAAGAAGAGAGAAAGCATGAGCTCGCTCTCAAGGAGAAGGAACTCGAAATCAAGCGGGAGAAGGCCCGTAAGGAGAGTATCTTAGCTCAAGCCCCTCTGCCAGCTTCCAGCCTTGCACCCACTGTCTCTCACAGTCCCGCCGTCTCTGGTCAGTCTCTTACCATTTTACCGCCTACCTCCTCCCTTTTGGAAGAGGTAAGCCCACCAGTTAACCCCGGACTTTTTTCCGAGGGTGATTCAATGGAGGATTCCTTGACCTCCCTACCTCAAATCCCTGCTAGGGAGGACGCTTCACCTGTGCCAGAGCACACTGCCAGCCTTGGTGACTCCACAGATTCGCAACCTGTGGGGGCATCTCGGCCTTATCATCCAGTGCCACGGAAGAGGTTCTGGAACAAGTTCTGCCGAGACTGTGGCCGCAAGGGTCACATGTCTGCCAACTACGGAGGGTGCGCAAATCACAATATTCCCGCCATCGCAATGGCCGTTACCAATCCTTCTTTACTAGGACCCCCGGCTAAGGGCCCTATCACCGTTGCACCCCTCCAAAGTCATTATCAGCCAAGCCACATCAGAGCCTACGATGACTCTGGCGCTCAAATCTCCCTGATACAGGAAGACTGAATCCCCCGAGGGGCTAACGTCGACAGACGTCATTTACTCACCATTGAAGGTATCAATCATATTAAACTGATCCTTCCGACCGTCCAATTGAGGGTCACCAGACCTCACTTCTCCAAAGTTTGTACCCTTGCAGTTGCAAGCTACATTCCAGGAGGTTACGACCTCCTCCTAGGGCAAGACATGAAGTCTCCCTCGCATTTCAAAAAGCCTAGGGGTCCTAACCCCACGTCAAATCACTCCAAAGCAAGGAGTCATCGAAATTCTACTTCCTCTAGGAAGTACGTCCACCAACAGTCTCCCCCATTACCAAGGAGGGAGATTGATCATTCACAGTTCCGTTGCAAGACCTGTAACGTAATAGGGCACTCCACTAATTGGCCTAGGTGCCCTAGCAGACTACCAGCAGTGGACACTGTCCATTTTCCACAAGGCTTAGCCTTCCACGAGAGACAGGAGCCTCTGTCTCCCATTACCAAGGGCCCGTTGAGAGGTATTGCACCTCCGGTACCCGTCACAGGTCCAGTCGGCCTCAACTCTCTGCCAGTGCCACTGGGCAGCACTGAGCAGTGCCAAGCTCCGTCCAGCCTGGACGTAGAGCCACCACAGAACTTGACCTCTGCGCCTGGCCCCGAGCTAGCGCCGGCGCCTAACCTTATCAAGGATCCTCCTACAGGAGATCCTCCAACAGGCATGGAGCTTACCGCAGCCCATGGCCAATCTCCAGCCCATCATTCTTCTTCACCCTTACCTCTGTCGCCCGCGGATGAACCTCCGGCAGACCTTACCTTCATATCTCCTCTGGAAAACCAGGAACTGCCCGACCAGGAGCCAGCCTGGAGTTTTCCCCTTACGATGGTTGTCGCAGCAGCCGGAGTGAGGGCCTCCCCTGCAGTAGGTTCCACCTCTACGACGGTTGCTGCAGATACCGAAGTAGGGTGTTCTCCTGCAATCCCTCAGGCTACCACTGCCTCTGCTCCTGCCGGCGTTTCTGGCCTTTCCTCAGAGTCGGTGCCTCCGTCTACTCCAAGGACTGGTATAGCCAGGTCCTGGAGGAATAAGAAGAAGGGACGTCATTAACATACTAACAAAAGAGCCACATGCTCTCCTTGACACCTGTGCCCGAGGTACAGTGTCACATTCTTTTGCAGAGCGATCCTGGCACCTACCCAGAGAAGGTAGCCAGCCTGATCTCTGCCAGTAAAACTAACCCTCTAACCCCTAGAATTGGTAATACTAACCCTCACTTAAATATAATTACCTCATTACATTTCCATCCTGGTCCACTAACCACTCATCATCCTCATGCATCATTACCTCACATCATGTCTTTTAACAATTCCGTCGACACATCACTGCTGTGCGTACCACACTCTGG
>NC_061107.1:100374882-100397382 GCF_015104395.2 Macrobrachium nipponense
GTAGTTTGTCTCAAGGCAAGGGAGCTTGGACTAATGTTTATAAAACAATTTGAAATTGATACAGGGTGACGGCATGTTATCTTAGCTTACATACTTATTGTATACGTCATCTTTAGCGTCTCTAGTCTGATCACATTCCTGCAAGCAATCTGGTTGACCTCTTTAGTTTTAGATTTTTATATATGGACTAAACATTCCATATTTTTATTATGTAAACACTTACATTGAGCTCGGTCAGCTACCAAAACCAGCTACTGAATATTACTCAAACTTGACTTGCATTAGACTTATAGGAGTGTGATACAGACACTATGTGAATTATATATATATAAGTAAATAAATAAAAATTCATGGTGTACATGAATTGATTCAAGTAATAAAATATAAAATACAATGATATTGGCGTAAATAATAGTGATCACGTGATATATAATGATACAGTTTTTTCACTTCATCTCTTTAAGATACTTATGCTACAGATAATACTAATGTACTCTGACAATTGCATAGAATGAAGATTAACATGATAAAAATCATATTTTAACTGATAAAAATTTTCATATATGAATTGATAACATTATTAATGTTTATGCTGATTGATTCGTTGATTTTTATGCTAACTGTTATATATCTGATTAGTAATTCATATACTAACTCATAAATAACTGCAGATATTGGTAAGAAAAAAGGTAACAGATTGATTATAGGCTACCTGATTTGTTATACTATGTATATGGATTCATATAATTATGATTAATATATGTGCACTTTAAATAGATTTCCTATTGCGTACACGCAAAGATATATTTAGATTCTGTTATTTATGATCATCTATATATAGATTCCTATTGCGTACACGCAAAGATATATTTCGACTCTGTTATTTATGATCATCTATATAAGAGATTCCTATTGCGTACACGCAAAGATATATTTAGATTCTGTTATTTATGATCATTTATATATATAGGATACATGACCGAGGTTATACTACTTCACATTTAACTAGCTTTCGAACCACTTTTCGTCCATTACACAGTTCCAGACAACCACCTATAGCCAATTGAAACGGCCTTTTTCAATGGTTAAAACAAGGGGAAAATTTGCCTGGGCGGGTCCAACGTTCTATTTTTGCGCTCATACTTATTCTCTGCATCCTAAGCTACACGATTACGTTCGCGATGAATAAAAAAAAACATCCCCAGCACGAGTCCTTCGCCAGCAAAGTAGAGTTGAATATCCTTCGGGTCGTAATTGTCGGAAGTATGTCCCTTTTTGTAGTCGATTCCGACAGTAGCCGGAGCATTCCGCATTAAAACGAGATTAACGACGAGATACGGTGTCGGTCGAAGAAGTCCATGAAATTCCTTTCACATTGTAGGCGGTTGTTACTTGACTGTAGTCGTCCGCTGCGACGAACGATTTTTTGAAGTTGCGATGTGAAACTCACGTACTGCAGGATACTGTAACCAGGTTCCATTAATCAGCCTGCAAGTGAAATTATACTTGTCACAAGGGCAAAGTAAATTCAGACGACATCCAAATACAGGGGAGGGAAGAGAGCCATTTAGACCAGACTTAACTCACATGAATTCGCTGATATTTTGGAATTCAAAAGAGTCAGCTGTACAAACTTTTTTATCCATGGCATTAACAATGAGTGAACCTATCCAGGTCTATGATGACTTGTAAAAATAACCATAATTATAAAAAATAAATAGATATCATTACGAATCTCAAAGTAAATTCGATATTACTGGTAGTAAGTTACTAGACAAAGAAGTGGAAAATGGAGCTATTTGTAAGATTGCCAGGCAACATAAGAGTCAAAGAGAAGATTAATCATGATTCTATGTGCCCTAACAAAAGTTTCATATTCAATATTCTCGCGCGCATCTTCTGAGGTTAATTTTAAAACTTTATTAATAGGTAGGAGATGCAACGAAAAAAACCCACTATGTAACTAATTTCTAAATAAACTTTGGGTTTTTCAAGAAAATTGTGACAAATTTTCCCCATGAATGTTTTACTTGAATTGTAATAGGCTAATGTTGCAAGTAAATATTTCACATATATATCTTGATACTTCTAAATGTCTATGAGGTTCAGAAAAAAAAAATTAATTCATTTTGTTGTTATAGAAATTCTATTTGCTTATATTGTTCATTAATTTTAAAATGATTACAAGTCCTTAACTAATTGCATTACACACACGGATAAGAATATGTTTATGTTGGCCTTGTCAATGTGACCTATGAACCACCTGTGAAGTTCATGAGCTAAGCATTCCTTTCTCCAGTCAATCTGCTTTTGCAAGCAGAGACGACACACAGATGAAGCCTGTGTAAGCAGATTATTGAGGTTAAAAGGAACAAATGCTGATACGGCAATGATGACGTCGTCACTTGGCAGGAGATTGCTCTCAGCCAGCTAAGAGTTACGTTACTTGCTGTAAGGAGAATACGACTTTTAGTATTTTCAAGAAAATGATATTTTAGTGTTTTAATTCTCCACCCCAGCAATGAGAAGAATGTCAAAAAAAAACAACAGTACCAAATTTGAACAATATATTAGTTTCATGTTGGCATTATGTTAAATAAATATTCCTTATTCAAACTATATGAAAAAGGTTCCATACAAATTCTATATATATTATTAGCCCTGTATAAGATTCATATAGGATTATTCCATAGATAACATTTTCACTTCTAGACTTCCTGACTTTAAAATCTCTTTTATTTTATTTTATTTATTTTATTTATTATTATTTTATTTATTTATTTATTTATTTAATTTCTTTTTTTTTTTTCATTGACTACGAATATAAATCACCGGGACAGACAATATGTCCAGTAGGTTTTTGATATGTGTTTTGAACTTTTAGCTTATTTGTCATTACTAAAGCGTTAAGTTAGAGTTCAAATCTTTACGCATATATTTGGATATTTAATGGTTACGTTTTGCTTATTGATATTATCGTGATTCCTTTTTTTATTATAATTTGTAACCCTTCCGACTTCTTACGGAGTGTATTATATTGACTCCACTTGTATCCATATTTATTTTATTTTTTTTATATTTATATTTATTTATTTTTTATATATATATTGATAAATTAATGGTTGGCTTGAATATGTGGAAAAGTGTTCTAAGCGGCGTACCGTATAAGGCTACTTGCGGCATCATTCAATAGATACAAGATATAACTGATAAAGGTCTATAAACCGCGAGAACCGCTATAATCCAGTTTGGATCCAATATCACGAGTTGTAACTCGTAAGACATTGACACTTCCTATTTAATTATCCGTTATCTACCAAAACCGATTGACTCTGGGTGATAAAATATATTAATTTGGTTTTTCTTAATGGAAAGGAATTCACACAACGTGTTAAGGAGATTATTATTGATTTACACCACCCGAGTCACAGATTATTATGTGTTGAATTCCATATTTATTGATTTAGCACTCATAAATATTCGTAACGCACTCAATTGCGTGTTTGTTTTTAGTGCTATTAATTCTATATAACGTGTCAAGGAACTATTAACACTAAGAAGTGTTTATTCCCTCTGTCAGACTCGTAATTCTGTTAATAATTCTACGTATATTCTTTCAAGGATTGATTTGGCACAGGATAGGCCCCTAAACTGACAGGTGTCTTAGTGTATCCCTTGTTTTCATGACACGTGTTACAATTAGTTATGTGCTTTTTATATCTGTAAGCATTGTAGGCCAGAAAACAGTGATTTGGCTTTCTGTGAAAAAGGATTGGGGAACTGGCCCGGATGACGGAATGCAACCAGTTTATGACGATTGGTATGAGAAAGATTATTACTACTACCTGTCGTTAGTCATCTGCTGTGTTCTTCGGGTTTTCCTCGTCACAGAACCTACATATAATACTACATTTGATTACATTATTATCTGAATACACATACCTTAAAGTATTACTTTTGCTTTAGGGTTTCTGCTCGAAGTGTGTATTGTTTTTGCTTAGCCGCTGACCCTGTTTCCGTTTCGAAGTGTTTATTGTTTGGTGTTTTTATTGCTGCTGACTCTGTTTCCGTTCGAAGTGTTTAGTGTTTTGGGTTATGTCTGTTGACTCTTGCTTTGTTCAGTTTGTAACAGTTCTGCGCTCCGACCGACCCAGATATTCAATGCTCGCGATCTCTTGGTTAAGGAATTTTCTTGTTTAGATACGGTTTAACAATAGGTACGGATGTTTCTATATTTTTTAGTATAATTAATGGTTTTTTGCTGTATGGTGCGGGATTGCGGGATAATGCGTCAGCTATGATATTTGCTTTCCCAGGTAGATATCTTATCTTGGCTCCAATAACCTGAATGATCATTTGTCACCGAGTTCCTTTTGGACTGTGATTAAAGCCTTTGAAAAACTCGGTAAAGGACTCATGTTCAGTAAGGACTTTATCAGGATAGCCATAGATTATGAACTTAAAATGTACTAGTTGTTAAAGATACCTAGCCCTTCCTTGCCTATTACTGCATATTTACTTTCAGAAGGCTTTAGTTTACGTGAATAAAAAGCTATAGGGAAGAACTGTTTATCATATGACTGAAGTAATACCCCTCTTACCCTTGGTCTGAGGCGTCTGTTGCAATAAAAAAAAAATCCTTATTTAAATCACAGGGATTTTTAAGTTAGGTAAGCTGCATTATTCCGCTTTTAAGATATCGAACGCCTGTTGATGCTTTTCAGACCATAATAAATCTACGTTCTTCTTCGTAAGATCTGTTAAAGGAGCTGTCATGATTGAAGAGTTACATATTTACATACGATTGTAATACCCACTAAAGCGCGAAAGTGCTGTATCCCCCTTTTACGTTATAATACCACCGGAAAGTTATGAATAGCCGACACCTTACCATGGACTACCTTTAAGACCTAGACCAGACACATAAAACCTAGATAAACATGTTCGGTTTTTTAAAAACTCACATTTAGATATTTTACTCTGAGATTATTTGTCTTTGTCTCTGTAGCACTAGCTCTACTTTATGTGAATGTACTTCTAAGGTATTAGAAAAGATTACAAGATCATCCATATAGGCATGTAGGGTATCCCCTAAAAATCTCCAAACACTATATTGTAATTAGGGTGCAACGTAAGCCGGAGGCATACGTAAAAATTGATAATGTCCCCTGAGTGTGCTGAAAAAAAAACGGTGTATGAGGTACAATCACTTAGGTAATGGTATCAGGTAAAAACCTTTAAGTAAGTCCAAGTTGGTGAAAAAAATTTTATTGCTAACCTAACAGAGATAAGATGTCGTCGGTACATGGCACTGGAAACTATCGGAGTCGTTTCTTGTTTAAGCGTCAGAAATCTACGCAGATACGCCAAGTCCGATCTTTTTATGGCATGACATTTGAGGGAAAAATTATATATGGGCTTATTTGATTTCCTAATGGCTCCTATTACTAACATTTTTCAACTTCGTCATTTATCTCTATTTTGAAATTTCATTGAAAGTCTACACGAAGGTACGTATATAGCTTAATGTTTGTCCTTAGACCGTATTTTGTGTTAAATTATATCCGTTTTTTCCCAGAGATCACTCGCTAGTGGAGAAACTTCCTGGTATTCAGGTAAAGATAAAAAAAAAATTTTTCTGCTGAATCACCTCTGCTTGAATGACTTTACGGATATTACTTTAGATAGATTATCAGAGAGATTCATCCACGACTGGTTGGGCGTGATTAAAAATTAGCAACAATAAAAAATGCGATATTTATAACTTCCGTATCCACGATATGTATACTTTTAGGGCTTTGTTCGCGGAAATCGTTATATTTCAGAGTGTCGGGAAGGATTAAAATTTCATTTCCCAGCAAAGTCTTTTTTACACACACTAAGACATTCGAGGGTGCATGCGTCTCGAGATTTGCGTGCAAAACTGCGACTGTGGTTATGGAGAATTCTGTTGGGTCATTTGAACAATGTTACGATTTATGAGACAAATGTATAGTTCCTCTATATAAGTTATTATTTAACTGTCTCTTTTTGTTCAAACTGATTTTAATATGTTTGAAGGTTTATAGGATTTTCATTTGATAAACACGCCTTATTTTGCAGGATGTAAGATAATATTTTGTATACCCCTAGATGAATCTTACAATTACGCTAGATACAGATCAATGTTTTTTTATAACTATAGAGGTATCTGTAAGCGCTCGCTTATCCGGACTTCTCATTAGGGAAGTTCGAACAACAGACGGTGAGTCCGTAAATACTGGTAATTAATTGTACTAAAGGAATAAATAAGATATTCTAATTTTTACGGCGCGTACAGTCGGGCTTAATCCACCAGTATTTATTATAACTTAATGTATTAAAATTACTAGAACCTGCTCTGATTACTTATACGGTCGTGTGTTTCATAGGAAAAATCCTTTTTAATTCAAAAAGATATTGGTATGAACCAACATCGCTTTTCCCCACTCTGCTAGAGTCGCTTATTGTGTGGAATTTGCTATGCTTTGAACACTTCGGAAGTTTTTCGACTGACCTTGACCGCTTGACTAGGTGACACAGTCACCGAGTTTGCTTGTTTGATTCTGAACGGGCTACTGTTTCTATTTCTTTTTGTAATAATTAGGATCCTTCTCTTTATTACCATCGGCAACGTATTGTGTGTTTTTAGCATTATGTTGCTGGTTACGTATAAAGCAATGAATGATGAACTATTAGGAACTGAGCGATTACTAATAAGACAAGTTATCTCTACTGTATTCAATTTTAACTGTTTGTACTTCATTCTTTGCTAAAATTTGAAATAGTGAGGGATCCTGGTCAGCGCGTTTAGCCTGATGAAAGTTTTTTACAGACATGTTATTCCTTGCAATCCAGCCATATTTTTAAAGTTAAGTTGAGTCATTGAGGTTCGATATTTTATATAACTCAAAAACTCAAGGCTAAAACTGCGATCGGGACTTTGCAAAGGAGCATTTATTGTCATGACCCGAAATAGTGTTACCTCTAATTTATATAGATTTGTACGGGTGTTCCACTTGTTTTTGTGTGTTTTCTAATCACTACGGTGCTTAACGACCCTATCCATGCATCTGTATAAATACAGACGTCCACTGCGTAAACGCATATTCACTGTTTAATATGATTTGTTACGTAAGGGATTAAAATAATCACCCAAAATGATAAAATTAACATAGTATATGATTATGATAGATTTTAGTAGAACTTCTGGAAACAGACACTCAAAGATAAAAACTCGCAGTAGCGAAATCTCAATGATGTAGATAATTTCTGTAAAAAAGTAAGATTAAGAATGTCTCGTAACTTCAGCAGGAATAACGAAATTCGACCTGTAAAGGAAACACTCAAAGTTACTCCAAATGAATAAAAAATTGTACTTAGCTTGCTTTTGTGGGAAGTCACGGTGTTCCGATAACGACACATGGCCCTTGGTCCTCCTTCTCTATTTAGCGGACGACCTGGTTTGGCTTCAGTTTCCCCCGTGCGCGGTTGTTTCGATGATTCGAGCCCTTGAAAATCCGATGCTGCAGACGCGTTCGGTTGTTTCTTGAAGTTCCGGAAACGCTCACTAACGATGTTTTCTTGAATGATTCTAATGAGAGACGAAGCTTCCGTTGCCGTAGGAAAAGGACACGTCGGTTTTGTTTCTGAAGTTATTCACTAATGATGATACTAAGTTGCTTGACGAATCTTGTTGTTTTCTGAAGTCGCTCACTAATGATGATACTAGGTTGCTTGAAGAACTCTGCTGCTTTCGTCGTCGTTGACTTCATGATTTATTATTCTGTTTTTTCTTCGTAGGACGTTGTAGAGTTCTTCTGGTCCGCTGGCCACCAAATATTAGGGCTTGTGCCTTGTATGATAAGGCGCCCTATGAGGTAATGTTAGACTAGCGATAATCTATACGCTAAGTCGGTTGGTATTGCACTTCCATCTTCAATGGAGTGTCTGGGGTTTTGTAGATCACTTACGAAGTCGGTATTATCTTTACGACGATGTGTTAAACTCATGGTTCGGTGAGGTTCTTGTAGAAAACACAAGGTATAAAAATAGTATATTCTTCTGAAGTTTTACATGATGAAGATCAGGTATGATCGTACAAGTCTTCTATGACGATAGCTTGATCGCTTCTGCCAATGATGATGGCTAATCCTATTCCTCTACATGATAAAGCTTAGGTAAAGAGGTACAGGTCTTCTAATGACGATAGCTAACTCTGTTCTGCCAATGATGATGGCTAATCCTATTCCTCTACATGATAAAGCTTAGGTAAAGAGGTACAGGTCTTCTAATGACGATAGCTAACTCTGTTCTGCCAATGATGATGGCTAATCCTATTCCTCTACATGATAAAGCTTAGGTAAAGAGGTACAGGTCTTCTAATGACGATAGCTAACTCTGTTCTGCCCGTCTACCATCTCTGTTACAAGTTATGAAGGAACAGACAGTAGTTCGAACATATGAACCTACTATCAGATGACATAGTTTCATACGAACACACAATCGAATGAGACACGCTACAGATCACGTAGGCCGTTTGAAATAATAGGTCGGGGTATTTGATCTCAAGCAGTGGAGCTTGGACCTAATGTTTATAACCAATGATTGTACTTTAATTCATTTTGCAAGGCCAAACCTAAACTATATTACGAATGGGACACCAAGAATACTCTATTAGAATTACATAAACGTCAAATGCATTTATATTTAGGCACAAAGCTAAGAAAACAGATTTACACTGGATCATGTTTTCCATCATAGCTAGGATTATTGAATTGATGCACTTAATGTTTAGAATCTGCTCTAATCTAGCTGAAAATAGAATTTACTCTTCAGATCAGCTTAGGAAGAGTCTCCTTGGGCCATGCAATTACCTATTTTGTAAGGTAGTGAGGATAAAGCTCCGATTAATTCAATTATTAAGGTAGAATGCTAAGAAAACTCTTCAGTTTTGAGCATACTCACACACACACACACACATAATATACATACACACACACACACACACATATATATATATATATATAGTATATATATTATATATAATATATAATATATATATATATATATATATATATATATATATATATATATATATATATATATAATAACATATATATATATATATATATATATATATATATATATATATATATATATATATATATATATATATATATATATATATATATATATATATATATATATATATATATATATATATAGATATATATATATATATATATATATATATATATATATATATATATATATATATATGTATATGCATTATATGAGTGCACGTGAACGAGGGAGGAAACTCTACCATCAGTGGTAAATGGAGATTCATAAATTTATTCCCTCAAGTCCTCAGCGAGAGCGACCCTCTTTGCCCTATCCCTCCGATACCCTGTGACCGGCGCCTTCCCAATAACTGTTTCGAATACGATTTCAAATTCACCAAATTTCAATCAATTGGAAAGGGGCCAGGAAGTGAAATTCCTGATTGGGAATAAACTGAATTTTGACGAGATCCCAATCAATTGCTGATGAAAATGCAATGTTTTACGGTTCTGGCCCCCTGTAAGTGTATTTCATTATTAATTTCTGCGCAGCAAGTTTTTTTCCCCGATATCTCTTCCCCTATTAGTTATAAAAAAACTTAAACTGTGACTTATTACGACTGAACTGTTAATGAAGAAGGTAACACATTCATGCAAAACTCTATTTTTTATGAAGACAAGCAATTCGCGATACTTTTATTACTCTCTGATATCAAAGAAAACGTTTAGATATAAATATCACCATACTGAATCGCTTTTCTTGATTTATTTTGCTTATACTTTTTCACTTTCAATAGTGTAGTTATACCTATTGCTCCTACTCGTCTTAGAGATGGACATCTGAGAGAAGGCTACCGAGGAATATAGTACAGGATAACTGATTTGCTTAACTGGATTACCTATGGTGGTATTAGGGCTTGTTGGTCAAGTTAGGGCTCCTATCATTTGCCTTGAATTGGTTGGATATATAATGCTCAACGACCATTACTGTTGTATTATCAGTGTTTTTCCGGGTAACTAAGATGTGTCTGTTTCGTTACATTTCGAGCTGACGCATTTCTCACTGTAAAGAAAAAATAAGGCGTGATCCGACCTCCAACTTACTCGGGACGCATACAAGATTTTCCCCTCATGCATAAGTTGTAATCATTATATTCTTAACTTTACGTAAATTAAAACGTGGTAAAATCTACGGCCAAATCGATCCTAGTTTCATAAACGAAAAGTATAACAAATATGTCAAATATGTTATATTTTATTAAAAATAATTTTTTTCTACTGTTTAACATGCACATCATTTATTTTTTACATATTCACTCCAATTAATAAATCATAAATATCCAATCCTAAAATTTCTGTATCTTTAACTCTGTCTTTGCCCTTCTTATTAAGCCAGTCATTCCCATTTTGCACGAAGTGTACTTTATTCTGTAATTAGTTAGCATAAAAGAAATAAAAAATTCAACCAAATTTCACGTGTATATAAAAGCTGGTGTCAAACAATAAAGTTGATCGTTTTGCATATTCTTCCTCTCATTGTCAAAGGCAGTTTCTTACGTTAATTCTTATAATGACACAATAATACAACTTTCCCTCATTTTTATCACTTTATCAAGCAATACTGAATGACCGAGATAACAACATATACTCTGTAATAATTCGCATTTTTTTTTCCTTTTTTAAAAAGTCTACTGACAAAATTGGTAAAACCGACTTAGCTTATGACTGGGATATGTACTGAAGCTCTTTATTTAGTAGAATATTGTTAACAGGACATAATTTTGTTGTCACGGGGAACAGGTGTATGCAGTTTTTAAATTTGGCTACTCATATAATCATACTGAAATAGTCCATAGTTAAAACCAATTTTCAGTTTTATTTTTACTTTTAATCCTTAAAGATACCCCAAAACTATATGCAATTGCCAGATTTTGTCAATAATTACGGAATTCTGCAAACATTACAAAAATCATTCGTAATTAAAGAAACTTTAGTGTTCGACACTGGCAATATGAATATGGAGTCTTAATATGAATATTAAATTTTCTTCAGCCTGTAAGATGTGCATTATATCCAACTTAACTCTATTGCTAATATTAAATGGAAGTTGACTAAAGAACCCTGCTTAGCAAATATTTACAAGCCAGCGACACGTCAGTGTTGAGAATAATAACCTTAAATAAGCTAAAATTAGAAATGAGAAATTGCTTGCAGACTATTTGCCAAAAATCGCCATAAAGACTAAACGCTGACACGAGAATATTAATAAACTTGAGGAGCATTGCCTTACACGATAATTGAAATACAATTCTTAGCATATGCCTGAGAGTTTAACCAAGACTCCTGTATCATTTATTTAAGTGAACCAGCAATAGTTGGAGTACAGCATTCATTGTCTAGTTTCCTATACATTCGATTACGCTGTCTTTCTCAGATGAACAGATGTCACTCTGAAAATTGCTGGGACGAAATCTGGTTATGCTACACTATACTTTCGCGATTTACTCTCAGCTCCAAGCTGCCACATTTCCGTGTTTTTCTCTCCAAGTTGCACGACACTCATAGAGGTTGAAAGGTAGTTTACAAGTATATCCGAACCATGAAGATTATGAGCCTATGAAAAGAATGATAAAGAGTCGAATTGTCATGAGCGATATATTAAAAAATGAGAGAGAGAGAGAGAGAGAGAGAGAGAGAGAGAGAGAGAGAGAGAGAGAGAGAGAGAGAGAACAATCATTGAAGAGTGGGATTTGGTCATGTGAGATGAATATGAACTTACACATATAACGAAAAAATAACTGAATTAATTCCTTAGAATGCGAGTATGGTGAGTAAGTTGCCTAAAAGAGGGCATAAATAAGACCCAGAGACTTAATAAAGGTGGCTCAGTTGCGTTTGACTTAGTTCTGTCAAGGAGAATACATGTAACATTAGGAGTACGTTACATTATTTATACCAGTGGTCCCTAAACTGTGGGCCATGTATGGGCCATAATCTGAGGACATGTATGTTTAAAACCATTGGTCCTATACATACATGGGTTATGCTTGGCAGTGAGCGGTGGGTAACGACCAGAAAAAGTTTTGGGAACCACTGATTTATACAATTTGTCCAGATGGCAGAAGAGTAGCAAATCACTTTATGTTGTCTCACATGGATAACTTTTACAAACAATGCATCATAAGACTAGAACGTTCCCGTTTTAGCTACCTAACTATAAGCTCATACTCAAATTTTGACTATGTATCTACTATGTAAACCTCATTTCATTATAACATTACTTTTTCCCTTTATAATATTGGAATGTTGTCATGAGGAATAAGTGTTTCCAACACAATTATTGTTGTATTTTTATGATAAAGTATTTTCCCAATGAATAAGAAGTCATCAAGTTTGAGGGCCCTTTTATTAGTTTTTTATAGGCGTTGACTGATTTTATGAAACAAAATGGTTTTGAAACATACAAATGAATATATATATATATATAGTATATATATATATATATTATATATAGTATATATATATATATACTATACATATGATAAAGTTGTACTTTTCAAACAAAGGATTATCTCTGGACTAGAGATACCTTTTGGCAGGTCAGCAAAATGTTATAATGTTAAAGGATGGCTAGTTAGGATTTGCCTCTAAATGCTGTAAGTGGAGAAATTGTTGTGTCGGCATTAAGCAAAAGACTAAAGTTAAACGCTTTCCGTCCTTCCTGTCATCAGATTATACAATTATCCTATTGCGATATCCAATTAAACTTCAATTACGCTCACATCTAGGAAGAAAATAATGCGTGCAGGCGAACAGACTTTGCTTTTAATATTCACGGTGGTTTCAGCTTTTATTTTATTTTATTTCTTTTTTGCAAGATAAATTCAGGCCATTGCCATTTCTCTCGAAAGCCGCCAACGAATTGAAATTGTAATAAGTTTTTTGTTCTTTTTCTTCACAAACCCAACCTGGGAACAAGAGTGTAGCCAGATATCCATGGGCGAGTTAAAACTGTAAAAAAAAAAAAAATAAATAAATGAAATAAAAAAGAAGCAAAATAGCAATAAAACCTTTTGAACTCCCTTTTGGTGGAAACGAAGCCGTCCGATACCAGCCCAAATGGAGAGTAAATTTATACCGATGCTCTAGGGAACAGATAAAGCCCAACGGATCAAAAGCAGGGAATTCCTTTTAGTCTCGGCATTACAAGTGTTGATGTACAGTCCCAAAATTGCACTGGTCTTATGTTACTCGGCTCTTCGAATGTCAGAGCAGTAGATTAAATTTTTGAAACTGGAAACAACCCTTTTGTGCCCTCTGTCTGCGAAAGGCAGTGCTATACCATCGTTACCAGGGATGACATCAGGTTAGAAAGGTTGGAGATTCTCAGTTACTTTTGTATGGGGTAAAAGTGCACAACTAGTTTGGTATTAGTGCTAGCACGAGAATATTCGTTTAAGCGTGAGATGAATGACAAGGAAAATTTCTGGTAGGCTAAAGTATATTACAGTAACTACTGAAAAATACACTCGACCAATGACATTGAACATTTTAGACAGTGAATATATTATGTATGTTAAATATTATTACCTCTTTCGTCCTTTTCTCCAGAAAGAGGTTTAAGCTGGCTTCATTTACTTCACCTCTCTTGCAGCAAAGCAAAGAATAGATGTTGGTACTTGGTATGTTTTAATTAATTTGCCTCTGCGTTCGCTTCATGTTAGCATGACCTGTAATTAACCTTCTTCCTTCTACACTATCAAGTCCCTCTCTCTCTCTCTCTCTCTCTCTCTCTCTCTCTCTCTCTCTCTCTCTCTCTCTATCTCTCTCTCTCTCAGATCGATGATAATAATAATAATAATAATAATAATAATAATAATAATAATAATAATAATAATAATAATAATAATTACTTAATTTCTAATTAGTAAACTACCATATCCCTCAGGATTTCGCTGGTATGCGCATGAAATGTTAAAAATTTATACATAAACATATACACACACACACACACACATATATATATATATGTATATGTATATGTATATGTATATATATAATATATATATATATACTATATATATATATATATATATATATATATATAAAATATATATATATAATATATATATATATATATATATATATATATAAATTTTTTCAACATTTCATGCGCATACCAGCGAAACTCTTGAGAGATATGGTAGTTTACTTATTAGAAATTAAGTAATTATTATTATTATTATTATTATTATTATTATTATCACGATCTGGAGAATATGGTAGTTTACTTATTGAATTAAGTAATTATTATTATTATTATTATTATCACGATCTGGACGAATATATATATATATATATATATATATATATATATATATATATATATATATATATATATATATATAGCACAGGAGGCAGGTAGTTGCTAAAAATTTTATCAAGCAATCGAAGGCGGAGAACGACAAGCACGTCGAAGCAAATTGTTCCGCCTCTTTACCTGTCGTGATTGTTCCTGCAGCCCCAAGGTGACTTTCGTTGTCATTCGATATCTTTCTTTTTGAAATATAGGCGTGCCTTCTATTCTGTATTTCAGTCTTGTCTATCAGTTTTAATCCTTTTATGACAATTATAATTTTTAATTTGGTTTTTTGTCCGAGTCATTTTAATGTTTGTAAATTTGCTTGTCTATTTAGCCTTGAAAAATGGGATGTGTCGTCCAGAAACGTCAGCAATCATAATAAAGTCATTTGATTTTGTTATCCCTTGGCCTCTCCGACTTGATTATATATACATACACACACACACACACACACATATATATATTATATATATATATATATATGATATATATATATACATATATAATATATATATATATATATATATATATATATATATATATATAATAATATATATGTGTGTGTATATATATACAAACTGTTTTGTATTGTAACTCTATATATATTCCCATATGTAATTCATTATAATGATTCAACTTTATCTTTGGAACGATAATGCGTTTTCGTAAAGGTGTGTTAAAGTACTGATCAATCAATGATTAGTTTTTAGTAATTTTTCGCCAGAGTAAAAAGTCATTAAATTCTGTATTATACAGAACTGTATTGCTAACACCACATCCCTCTTTCAAATTAATGCTCGTAACTTTTCAAAATTATTATCATCCCAACATTATCTCTTTCCTTCTACACCTGCTGAATAATGTATAACCTTTTCTTTTTTTTATATCTCAGCCTGACTATGTAACTCGAGCACAAATCACACTCACATCCTTCTGATTACTGAAAGTAATCTGTCTGCTACATCTCTTTAATTTTTTTTTTCTCAGCCTTCTGCTCTCTTGCTCAGACACTTTTTTATTTTCCTTTTTAGGGTGTCCACTCTCCTCTTCTTTTTCGTTAGAAACATGACAACTTTGAGTCACATGTAATGTTTTCCACAAACTGTAACAATATTCGGGCTCTTATTTCGCAGTGCTTTTACTATGAGTAATTGAGTATAGATAGTGAAGTAGCCCCATAAATCAGTGAAATGAGAAATTCCGTACAAATGGAATACTGGCGTGATATAACATCAAGATATAGAAGACTTTCTTAAATAATATAAATGAGATACTCATTGCGCAAATCCCTTGTACATAAACTGCCTTGCAATCTGAGGAAATCAAGTAAAAAATTTGATCTTTAAGCTAACTTGAGCTATATGTATGTTCGCATTTAGGAACAAAAGAGACTGAAATAATTCCTTGGATGGTCAAAGTAAGAAGTGCGGAAAATGGAACAAAGGATAGGTATTGCTTCTCTTCAGTTAGATTTCGGCTGAAGATGAAAGCATTATGGGAAATGGATATACGAAATACATTCTATCTTCTGTATTGCGGAAATCATTTGGTTTCTGTGGAGGAAATTTGTCTTTGAGCCTCACATTTGGGCAGAGTGGGACGCCATTACTTGCTCACTAAAATGATTTCCATCATCATTGGCTGCTAGATACACACACACACACACACACACAACACACATATACGTATATATATACATATATTATATATATATATATATATATATATATATATATATATATATATATATATATATATATATGTATATATATACGTATATGTGTGTGTGTGTGTGTGTGTGTGGTGAGTGTATCCTTAAATCCACGGTAAAAAGGTAAGTAAAACAGGTACTTGGAACAAGTACCTTCGTAGTGTATTCTACATATTCAAGTACTTGATCCAAGTCCCCTGTTTCACTTACCTATCTTCGTGGATTTAAGGATATTCTTAAGTATGTGTTCCTTCGTGCTACGTTGGATGTGTATATATATATATATATATATATATTATATATATATATATATATATATATATATATATATGCATGTATGTATATAGTATATTGTATATATAATATATAATATATTATATATATATATAAAATATATATATGTGTGTGTGTGTGTGTACATGTGTGCATATGTGTGTGTATGCGCGCGTGCGCACACGCGAAGGCGCATATTCACCCGGATGTTTTAGGCACTTTATACCTCTGGAAGTCCACCAAACATGCTGCAAATGTGGCTTTAGCGACTTCGTTTGTTGTAAACGACAGGATAAAATTGTTAACTGCCGACGCAAAGCTGCTAATGTTATCTGCGAGCTATCTTTTTTTCGAAGACAACGTAGGAATTTATGGGTTCATTCGCGTTTTGTGCGATTTTATGGGTTTTACGTTTAATTTGGACTTGCTTCGATAACAAAAGTGTTCGGGGGAGAATTATGGCTCATGAGTGTTACTGGACACTGAATTTTATATAACCTATATACAGCTACTCAAATGTTTCAGGGCAGTACTCATATTCTGACCATAATTTCCTGTATTTCTACTCAGATACAACTGTATTTCATAATATACGAAATTGAAAGAGTTATAAAAAATATCGTTATTATACCGGTTAATAAAAACTTTACAATTATATAGGTAAAACATCTAATAATAAAACATGATGCATACGGACAATGAAAACAGGATCGTCGGCTGTCTGTCTGTCTGTCTCTTGTGAGGATGATCTTACTCCTTGTTTCATACACCAGAAGATGTAGAAAATAACCTTTAAACTCAACTAGAATATATAATGTAAGAACGCAATATCTCTTTGACGCTTGGGTAGAAATAGTACTTGCTCAGTAAACTGGAAGCTTAGGCACGTGAGCTACATAATCGGTACTGTAACAATGAAGATCCCTCCCTTCAATAGAAAAAAAAAACGATCTTTTAGTACGTCAGTAATTTCAAGCGTTTGGAAAAAATTATATCGATTAATAATAACCCCCTTTTCCCATATGTTTCACTAATTCGTTTATCTCATTACAACTTCCTTCAGTCTCTCTCTCTCTCTCTCTCTCTCTCTCTCTCTCTCTCTCTCTCTCTGTATATATATATATATATATATATATATATATATATATATATATATATATTATATATATATATATATATATATATATATATATAAACGGAGCCTCCTAAGATGGCGAAGATAGAACGTAAAGATCGGAATATATAAATATATATATATATATATATATATATATATATATATATATATATATATATATATATATATATATATATATATATATATATCAATTCGTCGTTTTTAATTTTATTTTTTGAGGTATTTATCCGATATCCATTCATATAGCAAACTCTTCAGAAGAACATACAAAGCTTTATGTAAGAAATTTTTTGTGAATCTTTCATTAAACCGAATTAAATCACACAACTGGATTTTACGGCTGGTTAACAACTGAATTTTACGGCTGGTGGTATGGGGAATAAGTAACATATCTTAGAAACCTCAGGTTTTGCAATGATTTTCGCGTACTCGTGAAGTAAGCCTACAAAGTACTTTCTTGTTATTATTGTTGTTATTGCTCTTGCTGTTGTTGTTCTTGTTTGTGGGTGGGGAAAGCCCTATGGAAAAGTCTAAAAAGATCTGAAAAAGGTGTTTCGCGTTGAGTTATAAAGATACATGAATTATAGGATAGGATATTTATAATTTACTTATCATGATGAAAATAAGTAGTGAATAATGTGCATGTCAAACTGCACAGAAATATTATTTATAATAAAATGTAGCATATTTATCTAATTTTCGCTGGTAAAACAACGCTCTATTTGACCGTAGATCGCTCCTCGAGTAAGCTGGAGGTCGGGTCACGCCTTGTTTACTTGTTATTTCTAGTCATTTGTCACAGTTTCTAGATTCCTTTGAGGAAAATGAATGTATGAGATTTTTCTTTAGCTGGTTATTCAGTTTCCAAAGTACAAAAAAGTGAAGTTAAGCTTCCTTCTCGGCAGTACACGAAAAACATATTCAGTATATTCGCACCGGAAATGGCGTTTTCTCTTTAAATATTTAGCCGTCTGCAGTTTTAGTAAGGTTAATGTTATGGTGCTAGAACATCCTAAATGGTTTACGAGGTAGAATTCTTACATTTTATTTAATTTCTTTATAGCTGAATTGTTTTTTGTCTATAAGTTCTTATTTTGACTGATTCCCAGTATGACGTTACTTTTATTTGACATCCTGATCAGTGAGTATGAAACTGGAATGTATAGAATTTGAAATGGATTAGATTTTACGTACTTTATCTTTCCAGACCAAATCATTATATCTGAGATTAAAAGGACACAGAACTTGTTTTTTTAAAGAAAAATAATCTGTTAAGGCACTATAGTTCTCCAGACACTTCCGTCTTACAATTTTACTTTTATGAAATAAATAACACTCAGTGATCATGCAGTTGGAAGTATTTCTAATTTTGCTTGATGTGAAGCGTTCCATATCTAAAATATTTAGATATTCTAAGCTAACTTCGAACGATGTCCAGCCAAGGTACCTAGAAAATGGGGTCCTCTCGGTACCTCAGAATTTTCGCATATTTTATTAAATGTTCGAATCCTTAAAATCTCCTTGAGTGGGATTCGTTAGGTGGAAAACGAATGCATTTTCATCGAGCTTTCTCTAACTTGGTTTCTTTCGTAATCTCTGCAATAAAATTCGAGTAAGATTGCATCCTTTAATGCTGAGAGAGAGAGAGAGAGTGAGAGAGGAGAGACGAGAGAGAGAGATGAGAGGGGGGGGGGGGAGGAGAGAGAGAGGGGTGTGGGGGGGGGGCCTGTGTCGAGTGGGGGGAAGAGCCCTGTTTACCACAAGTGCAATATGAGATTATTTTAATAAAAGCATATTCCATATTTCCAGAATATACTGTATTTGCAGGGGCCGCATATGAGCTTTTTGACCAAAGGTACAAATATGTATAAAAACAACAAAAATATTTGCAGTAACCTCCAACTTTAACAAAAGGGCAATAATCTCAATAATGCTATTGTTTTTTCTTCACGGAAATTTATATCATCATTTATCGCTCTCTATAAAGTTTTCTTTATACTGTTTTTTTTTCACACTATAACACTACAAAAAAAAAAAAAAATTGCATACTTAATGACAAATCAATGCTTCACAAATATTTATATATTAACTCTCCTTCAATAGGATACGTTCATAAATTATGGCTCCCAGAATGTGGCCCAGCGAGGCAATCATCAAGCTAGAAATATATTTATTACAGACTTCTTAAATAGTTTACAGCTGTGTGGAACCACAAAACGGACCACCAGCTGTCGCACATAGCTTAGGTTTTTTAGTCGGTGAGTATCGACAAAAATCAGTGGTCCCTCTGAAATGGCAACGTTATAAATTTCGTCTCGAGGGCACTTCCTAAGCGCAATGACTCCCTTTTCTTTCGTTTTAAGTTTTTTTTTTCTTCGGTTTATTCAAATACATTGAAAAAAAAAATAAAATTAAGTTTAAAGCGTACATGGACATTCAAACTTATATATTAACTATCTTCACTAGCGATGTTTTAGTCTCGGAAAAAGTAAAAATGTACACTCCCGTTTATAAAAGTCGTGGCAAACAAATAAACGAAAGGAGGAAAGAAAAAAAAACGAGGAAAAGTTCTAGCGACTAAACAAACGAACAGGAAGGCGCGTACAAATAGATTCTCGAAAAAAAATGTGTTCGATTTCAAGCATTAATGCCGAGACATGTTTCTCCGGTGTAACATCAGGGAGCGAACATCCCTTTGGCAAGAATCACAAAGGAGGCCAGCCAAGGGTGACTGTGTTGGTGCGAGTGCGGGATTGTCAGCATAGCCTTAATGATCACTGTTGTGGTTTAAGTGTCCACTCTGTCTCCCTACTCGAAGCCCAGCGTGGCACTCATGGATTAGTGCCAGGAATTCTCTTGGCTGATATTAAACACTAGCGACGAAAATAAATGGCTGAGAGAGCCACGCCACTGAGGTCAAAGTAATTCTGTCGATGTTTCTGATAATCGATCACGAACCAAAGAATCTAGCAAACGTTTTAGTGCTTCCTGGTCACTGAGGTCATTCGTCATCCTTTGGACAATCCGCTCAAATAGAGTTTCGAGACAAAAGTACAGTAAATCAATGATTAATATTTAAGCCCCACAATTACGAATAACCTATGCATGATTATCATATTGATATTTGCAACGGTCACCTTACTTATTCAGTTTTATTGCTGTGACATATGGTGTTTCAGCAATTCCTTCTCACTAAATATACAAAGAAGAATAGAAATGTCAATAAGAATATTCTTTTCCCTATATCCTTTAGTGTTTAGTTATATTTAAATGAACGGATTTTGATTTGATGCTCATGCAGCAAACCCATAAAAAATAAAGCACAAAAGCAAAAATTATGCATTTATATTTAACTCATTAGTAGAAGAAATTTACATTTCAATATGAATTTTAGTTTTTGAGGAAATAGCAAAATAATTTATACGAAACTAGGAGACTTCTTCAAAGTCGATAAGGTTTGTTTCTATTGTATATAGCAACTGGTTTCTGAATCCCTTCGGCTTTTCTCTCTGAAGTTTTCTCTGATTAATAATAATAATAATAATAATAATAATAATAATAATAATATAATAATAATACGACCATTGCACCAGAGGGATCCTGAGGATGATAGAAGCGTTGGCTCTCATCCTGAGGGCGTCCCTAGTAACCCCGAGGGTGATGGAAGCTCAGGCTCTCGCCCTGAGGACGACCTGGTAGCCCGCCTTTCGAGAGGACTTCCACCATCACCAATAAGGATGAGGCGCCGCCCACGAAGAGGACAGCCAATCTGCAGCCGGCCCCCTGATGACATCGCTCGTAACGCCACAGGTATTACCCAGTGAAAATGAGGTACCGTACTCCTCAAACCACCCGAATGCAATAAATAGCGTGAATCCATGCAACACAGACCATTGCACTTAGCGATCCCGTTCAGATGATGGTCAAACGAGGTGGCCGAAACATGTAGACGCCTATAGGAAAAACCAGAAATAGAAGAAAAACATAAGGAATACCGGATAGACCCCTGACGACTACGGCCTGTCCCGACCTACTAGACACACCTATATACCTGTTGACGACTCCCAGCCTGTCCCCGATACCCCGTTGCCTTTGATAATACCAGCCCGAAATTCCATTGAAGACCTACAGCACGATGAATATTGGATAGCTGCTTTGTAATACCAGCGTGCCAGAAAGACAAATCATATTGAGGATTGAAAGAATTTTGTATAAAATCAATTCTGTGAATTCTTCCAGAGCGCCTTAGTGGCGTGGTTGGTATGGACTTTGCCTGTCACCTCGGTGGCCGTGAGTTCGATTCTCGGCCATTCCTCAGGGGTGTTAGAGATGTGTATTTCTGGTTCGGAAGTCACGTAAAGCCGTTGGTCCCGTTGCTGAATAACCACTGGTTCCATGCAACGTAAAATCACCATACAAACAAAATTCTGTGAATTCTGCCATTATTTCTAAAAAAACATGTTTGAAAGAAGGTCTGTTTCCAGCATATACAATAATAATCAGAACAGATAAGGTGATATCTGCCAACAGACCAGACTTGACGCTGATTGACAGAATCAAGAAGAAAGTATCGCTCATTGATATCGCAATACCATGGAACACCAGATTAGATGTAAGAATGAGAAAAAATTGATAAGTATCAAGACCTGGAAATAGAAATAAGAAGGATATGGGATATGCCTATGGAAATTGTACTTATAATTATAGTGGCACTCGGAACGATCCCAAGATCCCTGAAAAGGACTCTGGAAAAATTATTATTATTATTATATCATTGTTATTATCATTATTATTAATCAAATCAAACAGATACTAAACTAGCTCCCTTATATATCTACACATAACAAAATGTCGTCGCATGGCTTTCATACTTTTCTGTTTCATTTGCTCTTGTCTATTTTTTTCTTTTGTCTAAGTCTCAGCTTAATAGTTG